>NC_134407.1:126216782-126429282 GCF_038048845.1 Mixophyes fleayi | reverse complement strand
AAGGAGAGGGTGAAACCCATAGGTAAGAAAAAATGGAGACGAACCAGTAGATACATGCACCTGGTTATTATGAGCAAATTCTGCCTAACACAAGAAACGACTCCATTCAGCCTGATAACCCAAAGAGTAGGTCCTGAGAAATTGTTCCAAGTCTTGGTTGACCCTCTCCGTTTGGCCGTTAGTTTGAGGGTGGTATGATCTCCAGAACTTGGACACGAACTGTACCCCTCTATCCGAGATAATATCCTGGGGACAGCCGTGAAGACGGAAAATCTCCTTGATGAAGAGGTTAGCAAGGATAGAAGCCGAAGGAAGTCCCTTGAGAGGTATGAAATGTGCCAACTTGGAAAATCTATCCACTACCACCCAGATAGTATTGAATCCATGGCTAGCTGGTAAATCGGTGACAAAATCCATAGAAATACTAGTCCATGGTCTCTCTGGAATAGGAAGTGGTACCAAGGGTCCTGCAGGAGACTGCCTAGGTGTCTTGTGTCTGGCACAGATTTCACAAGCGGCAACATAGGCCTTAACGTCCGCCCGGATAGAGGGCCACCAATAATGCCTAGAAATCAACGAGAAGGTCTTCTTGACACCCGCATGCCCAGCAAACAGAGAATCATGGGCCCACTTGAGAGCCTTAGGCCGAAGCCTGGAAGTGAGGAAGGAGCGACCAGGAGGAGGAACCTTGGTTTAAGTTCTGGTGAGGGCCACAATGGTAGTAGGATCCAAGATGGTTCTGGGGGTGGGGGCGGGTTGAAAATCTTTATCATCAAATGACCGGGAGAGAGCATCCGCCCTGATATTTTTAATCCCAGGTAGAAAGGTCAAAATGAGATTAAAACGGGCAAAAAACAAGGACCAGCGGGCCTGACGTGGGTTCAGACACTGAGCTGTTTGCAAGTACGTTAAGTTCTTATGGTCCGTGTAGACAGTAACAGGATGCTCAGCCCCCTCTAGCAAATGTCTCCACTCCTCTAGTGCTGTTTTGATGACCAATAACTCTTTATTCCCGATACCATAGTTTAATTCGCTGGAGGTAAATCTTCTGGAACAGAAACCACAGGGATGAAACTTTCCATCGGAATCTTTCTGTGAAAGAATGGCTCCTATGCCAATGGAGGATGCATCAACTTCAACAAAGAAAGGGCGAGACAAGTTAGGTTGTAGCAAAATAGGGGCGGAAGAGAATGTCTTTTTTAATGACTGGAAGGCACTGAGGGCTTCGGCAGACCATGATTTTGCTGCTCCCTTGCGGGTGAGAGCAGTAATGGAAGAAATGAGAGTTGAAAAATCTTGGATAAAGTGCCGATAATTATTGGCGAAGCCAATAAAGCGCTGGATCGCCTTAAGGCCCAATGGTTGTGGCCAATTGAGAATGGCAGCCACTTTCCCAGGATCCATGGAAAGACCAGCACCGGACACAATATATCCCAGGAAGTGGACCTGAGAGGCTTTGAAGACACACTTCTCCAGTTTGCAGTAAAGGTGGTTGTAACGTAGTCGAGAGAGAACCTTCTTGACGTGACCTCTATGGGATTCTAAGTCTCTGGAGAATATAAGTATGTCATCCAGATCGACAACGACTGAGAGATAGAGTAGGTCTCGGAAGATGTCGTTAATGAACTCCTGGAAGACCGCTGGGGCATTGCATAGGCCAAAAGGCATCACCAGGTATTCATAGTGGCCACCCCGAGTGTTAAAAGCGGTCTTCCATTCATCGCCCTCACGAATCCTAATCAAATTATAGGCGCTCCTGAGGTCTAGTTTGGTGAATATTGTGGCACCTTTGATCCGATCGAATAACTCGGAAACCAGGGGTATGGGGTACCTGTTCTTCACGGTAATGGCATTGAGTAGTCTGTAGTCGATGCATGGTCTTAGAGAACCATCCTTCTTTACAAAAAAAAATCCTGCACCGGCAGGTGAGGAAGATTTTCTAATAAATCCTCGTTCAAGGTTTTCAAATACATACTCGGTTATGGCTCAAGTCTCGGGGAGGGACAGAGAGTACGTTCTGCCACGAGGAATCCTTTCTCCAGGAATAAGTTCAATGGAACAATCACAAGGACGGTGGGGTGGAAGAGTCTCAGCGGCAGTCTTACTGAAGACATCCACGAAGGCAGCGTATTCAGATGGCAACCCAAGACTGGGTCTGAGAGCGTGACATCTAATAGGTAGGTTATTGAGGCATCGATCAGCGCAGAGTGGACCCCAGGAAGTAACCTGAGCATGATGCCAATCAAATTGGGGTGAATGGTCCCTTAACCAGGGTAGTCCTAATATTATCGGATTAACAGTCTGTGGAAGGACTAGAAACGAGATCCATTCAAAATGGAGGAGACCAACTTGCAGTCGGATCGGCCGGGTGGCCTGAGAGATAGATCCTTTGGCCACTCTGTTACCATCCACAGCTGTCAGAACCAAGGGTTGCAATAATGATTCCAGGGGGAGATGAAGGTTAGCTGCTAAGGATGCAGAAATAAAGTTTCCAGCTGCCCCTGAATCCACGAAGGCCCGAAGGGAGACCGGACCCTGGGAAGCATGGATGATAATGGGCATCAAAAAGTCAGTCGTGTCTGGAGAATAAGGGGAAGATGAACTCAGTCCTAGACCGGCTTTCCCGACACCGACTAGGATCTGGCGTTTCCCCGGTCTCTTGGGACACTGAGATAGAATGTGAGAGGGGTCAGCGCAGTAGAGGCATAGATGGTTTTTAAACCTTCGTTCCCACTCCTCCACAGTTAGACGCGAACGCCCGATCTGCATGGGCTCCTCAGGTAGAACTGGTGGGTTCTGAAAAGTGGAGACCAAACGTGGACTAGCCCGGCGAGATTGTTCTCGTTCCTGATTATGCTCCAAATACCGGATGTCGACCTTGATGCATAAGGAGATCACATCATCTAGGGTAGCTGGTAAATCCCTGGAGACCAACTCGTCCTTGATCCGATCTGTCAGCCCCTGCCAGAAGGTAGCTATAAGGGCGTCATTATTCCAGTTCAGTTCAGAGGCGAGAGTTCTGAACTGAATCGCGTACTGACCCACGGGAAGGCTTCCCTGACGTAGCTTCAAAATGCTGGAGGCCGCAGAGGCAACTCGACCAGGCTCATCGAACACTTTTCTGAAGCTTTGTATGAAGGAGGATGGATTTTGTAACAGGGGGTCATCATGCTCCCATAGAGGAGAGGCCCAGGCAAGCGCTTGATCCGTGAGTAACGAAATAATATATGCCACCTTGGCTCGTTCTGAAGAAAAATTTCCTGGTGATAGCTCGAACTGGATAGCACATTGGTTGAGAAACCCTCTGCACTTTCTCGGATCACCACCAAATTTTTCGGGAGGTGGGATGCGAATCCCTTCAGTAGGATTAGGTGCAGCTGCAGCAGAAGAGCCGACAACGGGGGGTGCGGGAGCATCAGATACTCCGGGAGGAGTCAGGGTTCTCTGGAGGGTATCCATGTGCGTAGCCAGTCCCTGAAGGCATTGCAGGAGCTGAGTCTGGTTAACCTCTTGTTGATCAACTCGGCGAGTCAGGTGCTGCAGGAGGTCAATAGCAGAGAGATCACCGCTGCCTTCGGCATTTGAAATGGCCAGAGTATACTGTCAGAATCACTAGGTGGAATTGATGATACCTGCCAGCAGTTGGCGCTACTGAGTACTGAGGCGCAGAGTCTAACACGCTCATGGTTTTCACCAGGAACCCCCGCAAGGAGGTATGGACTTCGCTGCAAGGGACGTGCAGGTCGTGGCCCTCAGTATCAGTCAGCTGGCGAGGTAACAATTGAGGCAGCGGTGAGAGCCCACCAGGATGCAGGATGGAAGAGTAGTCAGCAAGCCGGGTCAAAACCAGAGGAACGGATATAGCCAAATCAGAAGCAGAAGAATGGTCAGGAAGCCGGGTCAATACCAAATATCAGTCTAAGCCAGAATCAGGAACCAAGGAGAAGTCAGGAATACAAATCACAGCAACACAGGAACAAACGCTGGAGCAAGGCTGAAGACCAAATACTCTGGCACTAAATATGTGTCATTGGCTGCCTTATATACCCTAAGTGCCTCCTGATAGGGTTGGGGAGATTTTGGTGGTAAGACATGCTGGCTGCAGGCAGGTGAGCAGAGATAGCGTCCCGCTGCTAGGCAACAGGATGTGGTTTCTTGGAAGGTGCAGGCGTCCGTCTCCTGCACCAAGTGTCAGTGCGGAGACGGCGCCTGACAGCCTATCTCTCAACTTCCCCCACTCACCATAGTGGCTGATGCTATACACACTGGAGGCAGGGTGTTTTTAGGAGAGAGGAGGGAGGTTGGGGATGGCCTAGCATTTCAGTTTAAGTGCTAGGCATGTCCCCTGTGATGTAGACAAGGCCCTCATATGGAGGAAAGTTAAAATGGAAGGAAAAAGGGTGGAAGCACAGTTTTGTTTTACATAATTATATTTCTACAAACTCTCTGTTTACATTTTGATTGTCCTAATCCCCAACAGAGAGAGACTTTGTGTGTGGTTTATGCACCATTTCCTTACGCCGTTCCACCGAGGGGACTCCGAAGGTGGAACAGCAGCTGGAGACCAGGCTGTGCCGTAAAAAATATGTATTTCAGTCATCTCAATATCTTCCCATCACATGGTGTGGTGCTGCAGTAAGAGTGGTGACCTCCTGCCATGCTTACTGGGCTTACCGTGTCCCTCCGGCCCTGCTTCTGCACATGATCAAGTGTAGTGATCTGCCTCTGGGAGTATTTTGGGCTCTATTATGTTACCATGCAGTAACTGTGGTAAACCAGAATGCTGCTGTTTTGTCTTTTTCCGCTATCAGGGGTTAACTAGCACAACTAGTTAATCGCCCACACCTGGGGGCCTCGGATATATACCTTCTTTTAGACTTCCTTGTTGGTCATTGGTGTTCCTAAGCCTGCTTATGTTTGTTCCCTGGATCACTGCCTGCTTTCTCTGTGTCTGTGGATACCCATGCTTAACCAGTTCCTATTTCCTTGTAAAGCATATTTCAATCACCTGTATCTCTCCTGGAGGTAACCTGACAATTGCATTACTCCTGCTATCTGTTATTCCTAAAAATCTGATTATATTCTGACCCGGCCTGTGTTCATTGCATCCTGGATTGTTATTTTCTCTGTAATAAACTGTACAATGTTTTTCATCATATGCCTGGCTCCGTGGCTATAATTGCAAGACATAGTTTGTGGAACAGTTTTGTAACAACAAGAGAGCAGAGTTGGGGCCTTGAAAGGGGTGGACTGTCCCTGGTAAGATATGTCTTCCTGTGCACACCAGGATTCCCGTATAAGTCTATTGAAGGACACAGATAATAGACCTCTCTCATTCTGTCATGGCTAATAACTGAGAACCTTAGCTTAAACTCGTGCATAGCAATTTTAAATACAATATCAAATATTCCTCCACCTTCACAACTTTGCCAAGATTCGCTCTTTACTCTCCCTGAATACCATCAAGGCCATTGTCAATGCTCTTGTAATCTCCCACCTAGATTATTGTAGTCTGCTCTTTGTGGCAGCATATAAATAAATTAAGATGAACTATCTCAAATTCTTTTAAGGTAAGGGAACTCCTACATACATATGTGTCAATCATAGTTTGTCTTTTTAAGGAAGCTTGTATATTGGATTTAGTGGTCAAGTAATTGGGCAAAATTAAAGGCAAAATGAAATCAGTGTAAGATCATTTTGCACATGATTCATTACTCTATGGCTTCCTGTTAAATTACAGTCTTTTTTGGTGAGTTAGTGCCTCCTATTGTGTTTTCTCAGTATATACTGTACTTCCTTATTTGTACCTTGATTCAGTTGGTTGATGAAGTCCAGAGTAACTTGCACAAGCGTCCTCATAGTCTGCAGTGTGTCAGCTCTGACAACTCCTTGTGGCTGGGGACCCAGCTCAAATCCTGCAGTGACAGAGATGCTAAATATATGATATTATAGTGTATGTCATTTTCGCAGGTAATGGACCATATTCAAAAGTGCAATAAGGAAAGAAAATTACATTAATCTACAAGTAAAACAAAATATTGTTTTTCAACATCAGATTTTCAGTGTTATGAATATATTTTAATGGAGATCTTCATTATTATTATTTTTTATTAAGCACCAACAAATTGCATAGTGCTGTACATTGAGGGGGCTCATGATGCAAACAAACTACATACAGTGACATGAAACAGAGAAGTCGTGGAGTGCACTTGATATAAAAGGTAGCAGGATAACAATTGTAGCTGTTGTTGGTCTAACATTTTCATGGATACAGGCTGTTAACAAATACTGGTACTGGTACTGTGCTAGTTCCTAGTTCACACTCATATTCTCCAACTGATCATAAGATTTCCATATATCACGTGTGTGACGTAATTGTAAGGTGATCCTGTTGCCAAGAGCTCTGGACAATTGTCAGGACTGGCTTGGATAGGTCCACCACCATAACTCTGAGCTGTCCACTCTGGAGTGTGATTAATCATTTATGTTGCAGAGAAGCACTTACCATGCATTGCATGTCATTTTATTATGAATTGAGGAATGTAAAAGAATGGACCCTTAAACACATCACTGTCTCAACCTCAGAAACCCAATTGCTCCTAAAGTCAGATGGCTCTTGGAAGTAGATCACCAGCTCCATTCAGTGAGACTTGTCAAATTACAGATAACTACAACGTATGAAACATTTGGTTACGACTGGATTGGTGGATCATCTGCTATACTTCTTAGTTCATACCAGGTGGTATGTTGAAAACATTGCATAATGTTTTCCTTGATGGAGCGTGGTAGAGATTCACTGTAACTCTCCCATGTTTCAAATAATTTTTTTTTCCTTCCTTTCCTAGCATGGTATTATGGGGGAAAAATATTGTCTGGAAAACTCTAAAGCATTCTAGATAATAGATTCCATAATTGTATGAAAGAATAATATTATTTCCATACATAGACACATACATATTGCTGTTTGTACTCACCAATGCCATATTTGGAAACAGAACACAAATCATACAGTTCTACTCCAGGCTCTGCATACAGATATATTCTTGGGTTATAGTTTGGAAGGTGTTTCTAAAGGTAGGGAATGAATGAACTCAAGTTTAGGGCATTGTCCACCCCAACATTTACTCATTTCATGTTGGAGAATGTCTTTCTATTATCTCCTTGAACACTATTTTCAGAAGTGGACTAAACTGAAAAGTCCTTTAAAATAACCTACGAGACCCTTTTTCAAAGGATTTGCAACTTATATGTCCTTTTACATCAGGTGCTTTAAGAAGAATATACTTATGAGTAATGTACACGTGTAGAAAATGACCTATGTGAATTGACATAAATATTGACATTATTAGTTTGGTGTTAGATATTCAGCAAATCCCAAAGGAGTAAATGATCTTAATTAAATGCCAGACTATTAAAAGTTTTCACTGTCACTTCACCTTATAATTTATATTCCATAAAACACAAAAATAAAATGCTGAATTTGCAGTTTGAGACTTTAGTCATAGAAAATAGTCACTTTTTGGTCATCTAAATATTTATTCTTTACTTTTCTTCTGAGGTAAAACTTTATTTAAAACCTACGGCTGTGATGTATTATGCCAGAACTGTATGCGAGAGACAAAAAGTGATTGAAATATAAATCAACAAATTGGGGGTTTAACAGAATGTAGGACACCTAAATTGCTGTTGTGTGCCTATGGGTGGTCTGTATCTGTTCACTGGCACGTTACCGAGTATTATTTTTACCTGTATGTGGTGGCAAACATGCATCTCCAGGTGCCTCTGGGCCTCACTGATGATCAGACAGACCCCCATGTTAGACGTGGTGTTGTGTAAATCCAGTATCATGTCAAAAGCATTTGTGCTGCCTCTGAGACCAAAAAGACGGTTGATTTCTCTGGCCCTTTTCACTTCATATGGTTCATCTTGTAACTCTGGGGAACTAGAGAAAGGGTTTCTTAGTTTTGTTTTTGAGACTTAATCATAGCACCTATAACATTAACCAGTGCCTCTAAAGTGTGGAGAAATGATTGTCCAGCGTATAAGTCTTCTTTAATCACAAAATAATGCATTCTGTGGCTGCAACATAAGTGGACAGGAGAATCCTCCCTCACTTCTGTTACCCACATTTGGAGTTGTTCAGCCTTAACCAGAAATTAGACTCAAAAGCAAAATGCAAGATGTTAATAGTTATAATTAGATTGAATTAACTTTTGACAAATGTTTGGCTAGTTTATTGTTTAGAATAGTATAGAGCCCAACTCCGAAAATGATTTTCACACTAGAATAGTCAGTGCCAATAAAATAAACAATATGCCAAACTATTATTTTGGGCATGGTCACTTATATCTTAGTTTCAAATTTAGGCTCATGTCTCTGACCAATGACAGTGACGCAAACATCCCAACATGTCTCATTCCAAGAGAGATCTTTATCTGGCTCAGGATTCACTATTTACATTTTGACTTAATTGTTCTTGGCTCAGTTAATGATATCAAGCATGCCTTTTACATCAATGAATTCACAAAGTCCCGTCTAACTCGGTTAAAATGTAAGTGGAAAATCCCAAACAAGGCAAGCATCTACCTTGTGAAATGGGCATACTGGCATGTATATTGAAGCTTCTCTATTAACATAGAAACAAATTAGATTTTGAGATAACTGCAAAATACATTTGCTCTAAGGAAAAAAGTAGATGCCACCAGTGTATGGAAAACTGCTTTTAAGCTACAACAAAGCAACAATATCATGATATTCTACATAATGAAAATCCTTTCTTGTAATAGATGACCTATGAGAAGGCTTTAAAACTACACTCTGAAATGTTAAATTCATTAACATGATCAAATCTATTCTCCATAATGGAGCAACTCGATTTGATATATTTCCTTCAACAAATATACATTAAATTGCAAGACTTTGGTGACCCACTCCTAAAACCTTTCATATCCCTTGTTCCAAACAGCCATGGTACAGGGACCTACCATTGCAATCAATTCTGCAATTCTTCCAATGGGGTAGGAGTTCCTAACCCATTGGAGCTCACAGTCTAAATTCCCTAACATACAAACACAGACAGAGAGAGACTAGGGTCAATTTGATAGCAGCCAATTAACCTATTGGTATGTTTTTGGAGTGTGGGAGGAAACCCACGCACACACAGGGGGAACATACAAACTCCATACAGATAAGGCCATGGTTGGGAATTGAACTCATGACCCCAGTGCTATGAGGCAGAAGTACTAACCACTAAGCCACCATGCTGCCCAATGTGCCCGTAGTAGAAAAACGTAGCAACGTGATATGTTTACATTTGTGCTTTTGCCATTATTGCAAAACTTTTGCATTGTATAGTAACTTTTTTATGACTTTAAAACTATATGGGAATGTGAAATCCTTTATTCACAGTCACACACACATACACAAAACTGTACAGTCGCTGAATTTCACAATTGTGCGTTTCCATTTTTGTTACTTATTTTCCAACTTTAGTAAAATTGGAATCAAATAACTGATGCTAATGCTGTTTTATATTCATTATTTAAATCAGATGAGGTTATTATAATTGAAAAGTAAGTTGGTATAAGAGTAGCAGTCAATTTTCACAGAAGAAAATTGCTCTTCTTGTAGATGTAACACTGCAAATGCATTCTGGGTGTGGTACAGAAACATAAATGACCCTTTCCTTCTGTATTTATGAATTTCAAGAAAACAGGAAAACAAATTATAGATGTTGCCCAGCAGCATATCTTGTAATCGCCAGGCCCCCATTTTTGCTTTTTTTGGGGGTGGGGCTAGCGATGCATCTTCATCACCTCCTGTTCTTCTAGGGGCTGATATAGCGGATACAGAAGCATTGTCAGGACCCAAAATGTCGCACTCCCTGCAATGATTAAAGTTCAGCCCCAGTGCATCAGCACTGGGCTGGGTGTCCCTAGAGGGGGGGCCCACTCGTTTTTTTCGGTTGACCCCACTCCCTAGGGAATCCAGCCCAGCACTGAACAGCCTGTGGTTGGTTTGTCATTATGGCAGGGGGACCCCTGCAGCGTGTCCCTCTGCTATAGTGCCACCCACCCCGACTGGATTGCCTAGTGCTGGTTATGTGAAAATCGGGGAGACCCCAAAGCAAATTTTTTCTCAGATTTTCACGAAACCAACAGTAGGCTGGCAGCACTAGAGTTAATAGTGGCCTGGCGGACCCCACGCTTTTTTTTTCAAAAAAGCCCCACAACTTTTGATAGCTGCCGGATCTCCGGCTCTATAACCAGAACCAGGGACGGGCTAGGTAGGGGGGCATCTGCTGCCTGTTCGGGCCGCTGCCCCCGCCGCCCCCTGCGCATGTTGATTATACTATCCAGAGTACAGGCGGCCGCATCACATGACACTCGACGCGGCCGCGTCATTCATTCATACTGTATATATGCGGTGCCGTCCGCATATACAGGAATGACATAGACTCTGAACACTGCTACAGGGCCCTCCCATAGCCTTCGGGAGCAGCAATCACTGAGGGCCAGGGTGTCAGATTGACACCCTGTGCCCTGCCTCTCCATCCCCCCCTAGTACAGCCCTCCAGATATGATTGGGGCAGCCCCAATCAATCATATACATGGGAGCCTCAATCTCACTAAGAGGCTCCCATGAAGTAGGTAAAAATAAATGAATAAATATATAAATAAATCAATCAATATAAATTAAAAAATAATGTATATATATATACTTTTTTTAGTTTTTTAAAATACTGGTGGCTTGCCCACCGATACAATGGGAGCTTCCAATACGGTAGGAGGCACCCATTTAGGCAGGACAAGACAGACACCAGCTCCTGCAGCCATTATTGAAGAGTAGAACAAGGAACAGCAAGAAGAAAGAAATAGAGAAAGAAATTGCAATCACTTTTATTCAGGTAAGTGTATGTTCAGTTTTTTAATATTATCTTTTAATTGTTATTGTTAAAAAAAAGAGATTTTTTTTGTGTATGTGTGCTAGTAGATAATCATACAAATAGTGTAGTGCTATTTGTATGATGGTCTATTAATATATATATATATATATATATATATATATATATATACCGCTACATATGGGCCAGTGCTATGTGCTTGCCCCCCGAGCTAAAATTTGCCAGCCCTCCCCTGGACAGAACAGTGTAACAGTGATGTGTTTACTAAACACGCTGCTAGGAGTTGCAGCGTGTTGCATCTAGCAGTGCTGCAGCGTGTTGCATCTAGCGATTTTTAAAGCAAACTCAGGAGAGTTTGCTTAATCGCAGCTTCATACACTTGAGACTTGTATAGCTAGAGTGGCAAACAGTCGGGACTTTGATCTCTATTTATTTTGAAAATAGCGATTTTGACAGAAACACATCTCTAGTGATTTTACATAAAATCTCAGCTTTATACATCAGCGAGTTTCAACTCTCCTGAGAAAATCGCTGGATTTGCAAAATCGCACCTTGATACATTGACCCCCAAGTCTTGATTGACGCATTCGGTCTGCCCATTAGTCTGTGGGTGATAACCGGAGGAGATTTTTACAGAAAGCCCTCCAAAATTTAAAAACAAATTGGACTCCGCGATCAGAGATTATTTCGTGTGGACAGCCGTGGAGACGGAAGATGTTCTTCAATAATAATTGTGCCAGTTTTGAGGCCGAAGGCAATCCATTACAACGAGTAAAATTGGCCATTTTGAAGAATCTGTCTACCACAAACCAGATAGTTTTGTAAGCATGACTTCAGGGTAACTCAGTGATAAAGTCTATAGTAACTCTGGTCCAAAGGGATTCAAGAATCGGGAGATGGTGGAGGAGACCAGAGGGAAATTGCCTGGGAACCTTGTGACGAGCACATGTATGTACAGGCTTGTACATATTTGCGGACATCGCAACTGAGAGAGGGCCATCAATAGTATCTGGAGAGGAAGACAATGGTCTTCTTGTATCCTGCGTGCCCTGAAAATTTGGAATCGTGAGCCCATCTTAAAGGTTTGGAGCGGAGATGAGGACTTACAAAGGAACATCCTGGAGGAGGCTTTACAGTAGATTTGGTCAAAGCCACTAATTGAACAGGGCTGAGAATGGGTTTACGAACAGGAGAACCCAGGGAGTCGGAATTATCGAAGGATCTAGACAATGCGTCCAGTCTGAAATTTTTCAAGCCAGGACAGTAGGTAAGGATAAACTGGATACGAGAAAAAGAAAGAGACCAGCAGGCCTGGCAAGGCTTGAGGCATTGTGCATCTTGTAGGTAAGTTAATTTCTTATGGTCAGTCATCACCGTCACAGGATGTTGGGCCCCTTCTAAAAGACATCGCCACACCTCCAGAGCGATCTTGATAGCAAGGAGTTCCTTATTGCCTATACCATCATTTTTCTCACAAACAGAATTTTTTTAGAAAGGAACCCACATGGTTCAAAGGACCCAGAAGAGGATTTTTGAGATAACACAGGCCCTATCCAAACAGAAGAGGAGTCCATCTCTACAAAAAAGGGTCTCCCTTGGTCAGGTTGTTTGAGTACAGGAGCCGCAACGAAGGCTCAATGAAGGGACTTGAAGGCCAAGACTTACAAAAATTTCCTTTTCTGGTCAACGCAGTGATAGGAGCAATAAGAGAAGAAAAACCTCTGATGAACTGGCGGTAATAGTTTGCAAATCCGATGAATTGCTGGGTGGCTTTAAGACCACAGGGTTATGGCCAATTGAGAATGGATTCCACCTTCAAAGGGTCCATTTGGAGACCTGTCCCTAAAACGAGGTAGCCCAGAAAGGGGACTTGAGGCAGTTCAAAAAGGCATTTATCGAGCTTTCAATACAGGGAATAAGCCCAGAGACGAGAAAGAACCACCCTAACATGTGCCTATTGAGTGAGCAGGTCGGAAGAAAAAATAAGAATGTCGTAGAGATAGACAATAACTGATTGATATAGAAGGTCTCTGAAAATCTCGTTGACAAATTCTTGAAACACAGCGGGGGCATTGCAGAGCCCGAAGGGCATTACTAGTTACAAGTAGTGCCTATCACGAATGTTGAACTCTGTCATTCACTCGTCACCCCTGCAAATGCGTACCAGCACTAGAAGGAGAGGATGATTTTTTAATTAAGCCATGCTGAATGTTTTTGGAAATATACCGGGACATGCCTTGCGTCTCTGGTAAGGACACGGGATAAACCCTGCCCTTAGGAATGGTTTTACCAGAAACAAGCTCAATAGGACAGTCACAGGGTCGATGTGGAGATAGTTTCCAAGAAGCAGATTTGCTGAACACATCAATGAAGTCCAGGTATAGTTCAGGAAGTGTCCCTCGGGAGGAGAGGGAAAGACAAGGCAACTGAACCACGGGACGAGGAACCTTGGAGAGACAGTGTTGAAAAACAGGAGGGACCCCAAGATATGACCTGGGCCCGTGCCAATCAAATTGAGAAGAATGTGTCCTTAGCCAAGGTAACTCCAGGATGAAGGATTGCAGACTAATCAGGAACTTGATCCACTCATTATGAAGGACTCCTACCTGCAACCGAATAGAACTAGAAATATAGTAATACAGGTAATGAAACCGTTGATGACGCAATTGCCATCTACTGCAGTCAGTACCAGAGGTTGCGTCAAAGAATGGAAGGAAATATGGAGTTTAGAAACAAGAGTGGCGGATATGAAGTCCCCCAAGGACCCAGAGTCCACAAAGGTGGAACATACAAGGGGACCATCCGAAGTGTGAAGGGTTACAGGCATCAGAAAGTTGGTATTCTTGAGGGAACAGGGAGTGTGGAAACTGGATCCTAGGACGACCCCTCTTACATCCCCTAGGAGGTAGCATTTCCCAGCCTCTTGGTGCAATCAGACAGCATGTGACCGGCTTCTCCGCAGTATAAACAAATGTGATTCTTTTTGTGGTGCTCACGTTCATCCCAGGAAAGATAAGAGCGTCCAATTTGCATGGGTTCCTCGACCAAAAAGACTGGAGCCTGAAAACGAGGAACCAGGCAGGAGGAAAAAGTCAGGTTTGGTCCTTTTCCTGGGACCGCTCTCGATGACGAATGTCCACATTAATGCTAAGAGAAATTAGGTCATCCAAATTGGAAGGAATATCACGAGAGGCTAAATCATCCTTAACCTGGTCAGAAAGTCCTTGTCAAAAGGTAGCTACCAGCACCTGATTATTCCACTTTAGCTCATAAGCAAATGTCTGTAATTGGACAGCGAACTGTCCACCCGAAAGCGAACCCTGTGTAAATATATATGTAACATGTAGTGGGGCAGGTTGGGCCACGGGTAGGGATACATATGCCCCCCTAGCCAGTCCCATATTAAATTGTCTTGGCCCATATTCCAGCCATATGTAGGCTGCATTTGTTATCCAACAATCAGGGAGCCTTTTGTAATCACAGATCTCCTGTAGAGAGGCCCTGCTCATAATCACACAGAACAAAGCTACACCAGTTTGTTTACCACAGGCTTCCTTAAGGAGTTAGTGAACACTGTTGTCAATAACAAGTGTGCGTTCCACAGTACTTCCTATGCAGGCCACAACAACAATTAAGAGGATCAAGGAAGCTGTAAGTAAAAAGCTTGCATATCTAAGAGATGTTATGCATCTATGGATCCAGACCTCTGTTAAGGTACAATATTATAATATGAGGGAAAAAGTACAATATATTGACACACAAAGGTCTTTTAACATATAAATATATTGAGACTTTTATTGTGGATTTTTTCTGGTTTTATATTAACTGTTGCTAATATCTGCAAAGCACTTCACAGTGATGCAACATCACACATTTTATCTCACACCCCCATAGAATTGTGACTCCATTATCAATATATTTGTGTACATGAATATAATAGCCATCTTTTCTGCCATTTACTTTTTCCTATTGGAGACTGATATTTTAAGTTTATGTTTGAGGTTGCAGGGGATTGTTATCCTGGAACCGCACTCGAGTTCAATACATGGGGTCTCGCAAGATAATCATTGATTTAAATTACTGTCAATATGCACCAGAAACCATGCGACACATCCAGCAGGTACATGAGCCTGTCAATTGCTGCATTATTTTTAAACAGCTGTCTGAAACAATAGCTTCCCCATGTGATGAATGAAACCCCAGCACAGTTAGCAAAATCACGTGGTCGTGGTCTGGTTGGAGTGGTCAAGTACGAATACCTGCTATTTCACTATTAAGATTATACTTCATAATGTCCAAAGTCAAACAAGCATTCTATGTGAATGAGTGTTTCTAGAGATTACACATCCTCCAATGGTTAATCCCTAACCTATGGTTCATTATTATGAGTGCTTGAACACATCTCAACATAAAGCAGTATCAAAATCTTATAATGCACAGTCCACCACACTCTTCTCCTGCATACCCTTCACTCACTTGGCCTTTGTGACACTGTGGTCTCCTGGTTTACCTTATATATTTGTAAACATTCCATTAGTGTCACTACTTCTGGCACATCCTCCACTCCCATTATCTTTGGGAACCCTCAAGACTCTGTTCTTGGCCTTCTGCATTTATCTCTTTACACCTCGTTTCTTGGTGAACTCATACATTCCTTCTGCCTCCACTATCATCTCTATGCAGATGACACACAAATCTAACTTCTCTTCCCTGACCTCTCTCCTTCTGTTTTATCCTGTTCTACCAAATGCCTCTCTGCTATCTCCATTGGATTGTCCAAAAGCTCAACATAACCATAACTGAGCACATCAACTTCCTTCAGCCGAGTATCACTATTACCCCTTCTAGTTTCTCTCACCACTGCCTTGCTGTCATCCTTGATTCCAGCCTTCGCGTCACTCCACACATTCAGTTCCTTGCACTGTATTGTCTTCTCCTCCTTCGAAATAAGACAGAAATTTGCCCTTTTCTCACCCTGGACATTACCAAAACCATTAGCCATTCTCTTATTATTTCCCACCTTTACTAATACAACCTCCTTCTACCTGGCCGTTACCACACTTATCTATCCTTTCATCAATCTGTCCTAAATACTATGGCCAAATTTCCTGCACCACTGTGCAAATCCATAACCTCCAGAATCCAATTGAAACTACTCACCCTCCCCTTCAAAACCCTTACCAGCACCTCCCCCTCATACATCTATGAACTTGTCCCTCACATCCACTTAGATTTGCCTCTGACATATGCCTTGCAACCTCTCTGATTACCACCTCTGATTCCTGTCCAATGATGGAACTGCCGGGGGTGCAGCAGCTACAGTCCCAAGACAATTCAACAAATTCTTATCAGATTACAAAAGTATGATGTACAATTGCTGTACTGTCCTGGTAAATATATGTACATCGCCTTCTAGTGCTGTGGACAAAAGTGAAAGTCCTATAAATCAGATGGACAAGGAGATTGAAATATATGATAACATGATTGTAGCTTCTCTTGCAAGACAGGAACAGTTAGAAGGAAAATTTAGTCAGATGAAAAAATGATAGTGCTAAAAGGAGTCATTCTGAAAGAATGGAGAGCAGAGTAAAATGCTTGTTCACCGTCTATTCATGATTATTGGATTTACTGAAGTGACCTTGCTGTAGTCAATGACATCATTTACAAAGGAAATAGATTTGTCATATCAGTACAACTCAGAAAAAGCATGTTGTGCAAGATACATGAGGGCCACTTAGGTGAAGAGAAATGTAAGAGAAGAACAAGAGAGGTGATGTGCTGGCCGAGAATGAACCAAGACATAGTGCAAACAACTGCTACATGCGAATTGTGTCTTACATATAGGCAAAACCAACAAGTCAAGCCACTGAGTCCTCAAGGAGTGCCAGAGAGACCATATCAGAAGGTAGGCACAGACTTATTTGATTGAACGACGTACAATGTCATTACTAATTTTTTTCTAATTAGCCTGAGGCAGTGGCGGAACCACCGTTGGTGCGGCAGGTGCAGTGCACCGGGGCCCATGAAGGTAATGGGGCCGCTGCATATCAGATGCAGAAGGTAAAGGGCCCCGGTTCCCTCCTCCCCACCTCCTTGCACTGGGGCCCACAGCTTGCTAGTTCCACCTCTGGCCTGAGGTGAAGACATTACAAATGACAACTAGTAGATCTGTGATCAACTGCAAAAAGTCAGTTTTTGCAAGACATGGTGTTCCCATCGAAGTGATCACAAACAATGGTCCTGAGTTTTCCAGTGTTAAATTTAAGGAATTTGCTGTAGATTGGGAATTTTTTCATAATACATCAAGTCCCAATTATCCCAGATCAAATGGACTGCCAGAAAGATCAGTGAAAACTGTAAAGAACCTTATTAAGAATGCACATGATGGTAAAAAAGATTTCTATAAAAGTCTCATAATTTAGCTGAGTACACCTTTCCAATACATGAAGAACTGCTTAGAACGCATGATTCAACATTAGTCAAACGCAAGAAGGAAAGACAACAAGTAAAACAGAAGATATTCCATGATAGAGGGGCAAAGAGTCTGTCTGATCTTAGACCAGGGGGTAAATGTATGAATCTCCGGATTCTTCATCTCTGGCGTGTTCAGCCTCTTCAGCGCTTAAATTTAAAGCGGCGCTGCATTGTAAAGGGAAGTTTCCCTTTACAATGCAGCGCCGCTTTAAATTTAAGCGCTGAAGAGGCTGAACACGCCGGAGATAAAGAATCCGGAAATTCATACATTTACCCCCAGGAGACCCAAGTCCGTCACACAGATAAAAACATTTGCATGTAGAGGCACGGTGCAAGCACAAGTAGCACCAACATCTTATCATGTACAAACAGAGCAAGGAACTGAAGTTAGAAGGAATCGGAAAGATTTAAAACCTCAACCGATCCCATAAATGGCCTAGTCCATACCGGACACTTCTGTTTATAATATCCCCGAAGGGCTAAGCTATGCTCCCTGATATTTGAGACTACTCCCGGCCTTGTCTTTCTATGGCAGATGACCCCACCCCCTCCAGGCCCTCCCCCTCCCTCCCACTTTCCCACTACCTTTCTAATAATATGGATGTTGCCTGTGCCAACACAATTTTTAATTCATGTATCATCATCATTTATATAGCGCCAGCAAATTCCGTAGTGCTTTACAATTGGGAACAAACATTGATAAAACAATACTGGGTAATACATACAGACAGAGAGGTAAGAGAACCCTGCTCACAAGCTTACAATCTATAGGACAATGGGAGTTAGAAACATAAGGGCATGTGCTACATCATATTGCATAATGGACCAGCTAGAACGTAAAGGTAAAAGTATTGAGTGGGGGGTGTGTGTTGCAGTGTAGGTCAGAGGGTTGTTGTCTTGCGTTAGCTGTGTAGAGGATGGTAATAGGGTAATCTAGAGAAATTAAGATGGTGGCTGAGGAATATCATAACCTTGTCTGAAGAGGTGGGTTTTCAGTGAACGTTTGAAGGTTTGGAGACTAGAGGAAAGTCTTACTGTGCGAGGGAGGGAATTCCACAACGTGGGTGCAGCCCGGAAAAAATCCTGTAACCGAGAATGGGAGGATGTGATGAGAGTGGAGGAGAGATGTAGATCTTGTGCAGAACAGAGGTGTCGAGTGGGGAGATATTTCGAGACCAGTGAGGAAATGTATGTCGGTGCAATTTTGTTGATGGCCTTGTATGTTAGTAGCAGAATTTTATATTGGATTTGTTGAAATACAGGCAGCCAATGTAGAGACTGACAGAGTGACTCAGCAGAGGAAAAACGGTTAGTAAGGAAAATCAATCTAGCCGCTGCATGCAAAACAGATGGTAGGGGTTCAAGTCTGACTTTGGGAAGACCAGTAAGGAGGGAATTGCAATAGTCGATGCGGGAAATGATGAGTGCATGAATTAATGTTTTTGCGGTGTCTTGTGTCAGATATGTGCGTATTCTGGAAATGTTCTTTAGGTGTATATAACATGATTTAGATATAGAGTTGATGTGGGGGATAAATGACAGTTGTGAATCAA
This sequence comes from Mixophyes fleayi, assembly GCF_038048845.1. Classification (NCBI taxonomy): domain Eukaryota; kingdom Metazoa; phylum Chordata; class Amphibia; order Anura; family Limnodynastidae; genus Mixophyes; species Mixophyes fleayi. The sequence continues at coordinate 126,410,352 of NC_134407.1, read as the reverse complement.
GGATTACACCTAGGCAACGAGCTTGCGGGGTTGGGTTTATGGTCATGTTATCAACAGAAATTGAAATGTCAGGCAGGAAGCTTCTGTTTTTGGGTGGGAATATTACTAATTCAGTTTTTGAAAGATTGAGTTTGAGTTGGCGAGAAGACATCCAAGATGAAATGACAGAAAGACAGTCAGTATTGCGAGACAACACAGATGGTGAAAGATCAGGAGAGGATAGATAAATTTGTGTATCATCCGCATAGAGATGATACTGAAATCCAAAGGAGTGTCACTCACCGGACGGTTAGTGCCTCTGGTCTGGTACGTGGCTCTCTCTCATTACTGCCGGCGCCTGTCCTAAGCCGCGGCCGTCCGCCATCTTGACTGGATTGCGCATGTGCAGGACTCTTGAACTTAAAACCTTGCTTTTAATCCTATTGGTGAATCAATCACCACTCACTATTTAAGGCACCTGTGTCCTTAGTATCGTTGCCTGTTCTTGGTTCTCATTCCCTTGAGACTCCTAGGTGTTTCCTGTGTTCTGCTCGTGTGATCGGTTTTGCTGTGGACAAGTCCTCTCTGCTCATCCGTGGTAAACTTGCCCGCTACAGACTACCTGTCACGTTACCAGAGAGACTTCAACTGGATCCTGATAGTTCAGCTGAGATTGACGTTACTTCAGCGAGGGGCGCGGAGTCTAACAAGTGAAAGGTGTTCACCAGAGATTCCCGCAAGGGAATATGGGCTTTTGCGGCTTCCACTTGCAGGTCGCGGTCCCCTGGAGAAGTTCTCAGCGAACACAGCAGACGGAGCGTAGAATCAGGTAGAAGCTGCGCTGTCACTTGATAGCGGTGTTTAGGCGGGAGGTTGGCAGCGTGGTTACTCGAGAGAGAGAATATAACTGAGACGTTCAGCGGAGTAGTCACTAGGGAGCTGGTTAGCAGGAAAAGATAGTGTCGCCACTTGGAAGTGCTTTACCGGAATGCAGCAGCGTAGTCACCTGGAGGTGAGTTCCCCGGAGAGACGTAGCTTGGAGGCTTGAGGGAATAGCAAAGACACAGGAGCTGTTTCCAATCTTAAAGTCAGGGATTGACTGAAAGAACCAGCATTGAGTTCTGGTCAGAGGAAGTATATATAGTGCAGTTCCAATTGACCAGCCAATAGAGGGCAGTGAGAACACATAAAGCAGTTAGACGGTTCCGCGCATGCGCAGAACCACTGAGCGCTGAACGGAAGAAGGGGAGAGACAGCGCTGGAGAGTTGCAGCAGCGTGGACCAGGTAAGTGAAAAGAAATAGCGGGTCTTGGTGGGGATGGCCTCTGTAGTTAGCGGGTACACCCGCCGGCTCCCGGGGAGGCAGCGGGAGTCCGGTGCGTGACAGTACCTCCCCCTTTAGAGGTGGGCACCGAACACCTAGGACCTGGTTTCTTCGGAAATTTGGAATGAAATTTTTTCAGCAGAAGAGGAGCACGGATGTCTGCAGCCCGTACCCAGGAGCGTTCTTCGGGACCGTACCCCTTCCAATCCACTAAATACTTGATTGTTCCTCTAGAATTTTTGGAATCCAGAATATGGCTGATCTCGAATTCATCAGTTTGTTGGAGAGAAAGGGGAGTGGTAGATGTGACAGGAACCGAGAACCGATTAATGATGAGTGGTCTCAATAAGGAGATATGAAAGGCATTGGCAATACGTAGAGTGGGTGGTAGCCGTAGCTTAAAACACACGGGACTGATTACTTGAATGATCCTGTAAGGACCAATGTAGCGAGGAGCAAGTTTCATGCAGGGCACTTTAAGACGGATGTTCTTTGTAGATAACCACACCTTGTCGCCAACCTTCAAAAGAGGAATAGCTCTGCGTTTTTTATCTGCTGCCAGCTTGTAGCGAGTAGAGGATTTCTGAAGGGCCTTTCGAACTCGAGACCAGATGGATAGAAAGTCCTGTCGAAGAGTGTTAACTGCTGGAACTTGGGTGGGAGGGAGGGCAGAAAACTCTGGCATACGCGGATGGCCTCCAAATACCACGGAGAACGGAGTGGTTGATGTGGATTCGTGAAAGGAATTGTTATGTACGAACTCTGCCCAGGGTAGCAAATCCACCCAATTACTCTGGTTGGCTGAAGAAAATATCCTGAGAAACGTCTCCAGATCCTGATTGACCCTTTCTGTCTGGCCGTTGGTCTGGGGATGATATGCGGAGGAGAATTTCAAACGGATACCCAGAAGATGACAAAGGGATCTCCAGAATTTTGAGACAAATTGTACCCCACGATCCGAGACAATTTCAGCAGGGCAGCCATGTAGTCGGAAGATTTCCTTAATGAAATGTTGAGCTAGACATGCTGAGGATGGAAGGCCGATGAGTGGAACGAAGTGTGCCATTTTCGAGAAACGGTCCACAATAACCCAGATGGTATTAAATTTATTAGCTGGAGGTAGGTCCGTGATGAAGTCCATGCTAAGATGGGTCCAGGGCTTGGTAGGTAGTGGAAGAGGTTGAAGTAACCCTTGTGGAACCTGGCGAGGAATTTTGTTTTGGGCACAGATAGGGCAAGCAGCCACGAAATCTTTAACCTCGGAGTGGAATTTGGGCCACCAGTACTGTCGAGAGAGTAGTTCGAATGTTTTACGAGAGCCAAGATGACCTGAAAATCGTGAAGAATGACACCAGTGAAGAAGGCTCTTCCGTAGATGAGGAGGAACAAATGTTTTTCCCTGGGGGGGAATGGGGTTTGAGGAAGTTGAGAATAATTTAATGCATTTGGAGTCCAGGATGGGACGTTCCAGCAAGGTGTCTGATCCCGAATTTTCTGGGAAAGCCCGGGATAATGCATCCGCTTTCCTATTTTTGATACCGGGTTTGAAGGTGACCCGCAGATCAAAGCGGGTAAAAAAGAGGGACCAGCGGGCCTGACGTGGATTCAGGCATTGGGCTGACTGGAGATAGAGTAGATTCTTATGATCCGTGAAGATCGTAACTGGGTGACGAGCCCCCTCTAGAAGATAACGCCACTCAGTTAGAGCCAACTTCATGGCCAGGAGTTCTTTATCCCCAATGGCGTAATTACTCTCTGCTGGCAAGAACTTGCGGGAGAAGAAAGCGCAGGGATGGAACTTGCCTTGAATATTTTTTTGCGAAAGAACTGCTCCTACACCGGTGGAAGATGCATCCACCTCTAGGAAAAAAGGAAGAGAGACATCGGGTTGCTGGAGGATAGGTGCCGATGAAAAGGCTCTTTTGAGAAATTGGAACGCTTCCAATGCTTCTGCGGTCCAATTTTGCGGGTTTGCCCCTTTTCGGGTGAGAGCTGTCAGAGGTGCCACCACAGATGAGTAACCAGCAATAAAGCGCCTGTAATAATTGGAGAAACCCAAAAAACGTTGAATGGATTTGAGTGTAGTTGGTTGGGGCCAGTTGATTATAGCATGAACTTTCCCCGGGTCCATTTGTAGACCGGAGCCAGAAACCAAATAGCCCAGGAAAGGCAACTTAGGAACCTCAAATATGCATTTCTCCAATTTGCAGAACAAATGGTTGGTACGTAATCTGGAAAGAACTTCAGCCACATGTAAACGATGATTGGGAAGATCTTTGGAGAAGATTAAGATGTCATCCAGATATACTACGACATTGGAATATAGCAGATCGCGAAAGATTTCATTCACAAACCCCTGGAAGACGGCTGGGGCGTTACATAAGCCAAACGGCATCACTAGATATTCGTAATGGCCGTCCCGTGTGTTAAAAGCCGTCTTCCACTCATCCCCAGAGCGAATCCGGATCAGGTTGTAGGCTCCGCGTAGATCGAGTTTAGTGAAGATTCTCGCACCTTTAATGCGATCGAAGAGTTCGGTGATTAATGGAATGGGATAGCGGTTTTTAATAGTGATGGAGTTCAGGCCTCTGTAGTCGATACACGGACGGAGAGCTCCATCTTTTTTTTTCACAAAGAAAAACCCGGCCCCGGCGGGTGAGGAGGAAGGTCTGATGAAACCCCGTTGCAGATTTTCCTTGATGTAGAGTGTAGTAGCCTCTGTCTCGGGCAGTGAGAGCGGATAGACTCGACCTCGTGGAGGAGTTTTCCCTGGAATGAGATCGATGGGGCAATCCCAAGCTCGATGGGGTGGTAGACGCTCAGAGGAGGCTTTAGAGAAGACATCCGAAAAGGAAGAATACTGGTGCGGTAACATAACTGTGGTGGGTTCTGAAGGAATCTGTGTGAAGCCGAGAGGTTTGACTGGTGTTAGGCATTGGCGAGGGCAGGCAGGACCCCACGCAATGATTTGTGATGAAGGCCAATCCAGATGGGGTGAATGTAGATGAAGCCAAGGTAGACCTAGGATGATTGGGCTGATGGTTAGTGGAAGAACGAGAAAGGAAATCTTTTCCCAGTGGAGAGCCCCAACTTGCATGGAGATGGGTCTTGTTCGTTTAAGAATACTTCCATTAGGGAGACGGGAACCGTCAATGCCCGTAGTAGCCAAGGGCTTTTTCAGCGGAACAGTGGGCAGCGCTAGCCTAGTAACCAGAGATTGTGACATAAAGTTCCCAGCTGCTCCAGAATCCAACAAGGCCTTGGACGACTGGGGCCCTGAAAGCAAATGTAAGGTGACAGGGAAAGAACACGTTAGGTCTGGAAAAGAAGTTGGAGAGGAAGTAAGAGTCCCTAGACTGACCTCTCCAGTGCAGGCTAGGGTTTGTCGTTTCCCGAACGCCGGGTACATGAAGCCAGGAGGTGACCAGGATCTCCACAATATAGGCATAGTTTATTCTTCATTCTTCTCTCTCTTTCATCCGGAGATAAACGGGAGCGCCCCAATTGCATAGGCTCATCCGTAGACGTAGGTGGTTGAAAACGAGGAGCTAGACGAAAGGTAGACCGTCTAGGAAGGTCTTTCTCGGACGATCTTTCCCGAAGCCGAAGATCTACCCGGTTGCAGAGAGAAATTAGGGCATCCAAGGTGGGTGGCAATTCTTGAGAAGAGAGGGCATCCTTGATTTTATCTGACAGCCCTTGCCAGAAGGCAGCAACAAGAGCCTCATCGTTCCACTGGAGCTCGGAAGCTAGGGTCTGAAACTCAATAACGTATTGAGCCACAGAACGGGAATTTTGACGTAGTCTTAGGATGCTAGTAGCAGCGGACGTCACTCGTCCCGGCTCATCAAAAATCCTCCTGAATGCCGAAGTGAAGGCGGAAACATCATTGAGAAGATTGTCATTACGTTCCCAAAGAGGCGAGGCCCATGCCAGGGCTTTCCCGGATAGGAGGGAGACCATATAAGCGACTTTTGACCTGGGAGTAGGAAAATTCTGAGGTAATAACTCAAATTGAATGGAGCACTGATTTAAAAAGCCTCGGCAAGAGGTAGGATCACCATCAAATTTGGAGGGTGTAGGCAAACGCAGAGAGGAAGCGGCTGCAGCAGGGACTTCGACTGCTTGTGGTTGAGCAGCCGGCTGAGGCGGGGTCTCCTGTAAGGCGTCTAAACGGGATGCAAGAGTTTGCAAACCTTGCAGAAGTTGCATCTGAACTGCATCCTGACGCTCCACTCTTCCAACCAGGTGTTGAAGCATGTCCTTGGCGGAAGGTTCTCTATCAGGATCTGACATGGCTGGTTCTTAGTGTCACGTTACCAGAGAGACTTCAACTGGATCCTGATAGTTCAGCTGAGATTGACGTTACTTCAGCGAGGGGCGCGGAGTCTAACAAGTGAAAGGTGTTCACCAGAGATTCCCGCAAGGGAATATGGGCTTTTGCGGCTTCCACTTGCAGGTCGCGGTCCCCTGGAGAAGTTCTCAGCGAACACAGCAGACGGAGCGTAGAATCAGGTAGAAGCTGCGCTGTCACTTGATAGCGGTGTTTAGGCGGGAGGTTGGCAGCGTGGTTACTCGAGAGAGAGAATATAACTGAGACGTTCAGCGGAGTAGTCACTAGGGAGCTGGTTAGCAGGAAAAGATAGTGTCGCCACTTGGAAGTGCTTTACCGGAATGCAGCAGCGTAGTCACCTGGAGGTGAGTTCCCCGGAGAGACGTAGCTTGGAGGCTTGAGGGAATAGCAAAGACACAGGAGCTGTTTCCAATCTTAAAGTCAGGGATTGACTGAAAGAACCAGCATTGAGTTCTGGTCAGAGGAAGTATATATAGTGCAGTTCCAATTGACCAGCCAATAGAGGGCAGTGAGAACACATAAAGCAGTTAGACGGTTCCGCGCATGCGCAGAACCACTGAGCGCTGAACGGAAGAAGGGGAGAGACAGCGCTGGAGAGTTGCAGCAGCGTGGACCAGGTAAGTGAAAAGAAATAGCGGGTCTTGGTGGGGATGGCCTCTGTAGTTAGCGGGTACACCCGCCGGCTCCCGGGGAGGCAGCGGGAGTCCGGTGCGTGACACTACCTCTACTCCGCTGCATGCCTACACCTGGACAAGCCTTATCTGCTCTTCTGTGGTAAACGTACCCGCTATAGACTGCTTGCCATTCCTCTGCATACCTGCACCTGGACAAGCCTGCTCTGCTCATCAGTGGTAACGTACCCGCCACAGACTATTCGCTATTCAGCTGCTTGCCTGCATTTGGACAAGTCTCCCTTGCTCATTAGTGATATACTTGCCGCTACAGACTACCCGCTATTCCGCCACCTACCTGCACCTGGACAAGTCTCCCCATCACCGCAGTGGTACAACTTGCTATCCGCAGACCACTGACGCTCCCGCTACCTACCTGCACCTGGACAAGTCTTCCCATCACCGCAGTGGTACAACTTGCTATCCGCAGACCACTGACGCTCCCGCTACCTACCTGCACCTGGACAAGTCTTCCCATCACCGCAGTGGTACAACTTGCTATCCGCAGACCAGTGACGCTCCCGCTACCTACCTGCACCTGGACAAGTCTTCCAATCACCGCAGTGGTACAACTTGCTATCCGCAGACCACTGACGATCCCGCTACCTACCTGCACCTGGACAAGTCTTCCCATCACCGCAGTGGTACAACTTGCTATCCGCAGACCACTGACGCTCCCGCTACCTACCTGCACCTGGACAACTCTTCCCATCACCGCAGTGGTACAACTTGCTATCCGCAGACCACTGACGCTCCCGCTACCTACCTGCACCATGACAACTCTTCCCATCACAGCAGTGGTATAACGTGCTATCCGCAGACCACTGACGCTCCCGCTCCTACCTGCACCTGGACAACTCTTCCCATCACAGCAGTGGTACAACTTGCTATCCGCAGACCACTGACTCTCCCCGCTACCCTCCTGCACTGACACGAGTCTTCACTGCACATCGGTTGTTATACCTACCTCCGCATTATAGCTGTAAGTCGCTGACTCTCCTGCTGCATAGCTGCAAGTCGCTGACTCTCCTGCTGCATAGCTGCAAGTCGCTGACTCTCCATTGACATTTCTTATCCTAAGTTGTTGTACTGTTCCAACCATTCACCATACTGCCTAGAGCATTGCTGTGATAAACTCCGCCCCTCTGGTAAGCATAATCACACCTGGTGAATCCTGGGTAGAAACTCCTAGTGCCCGTGACAGTAAGAACAGGCCATGACAGACCCAGAATCGGAACCAACAGCTAGGGAGATGCTGCAGCATTTGGTTACTCGGATTGAACAACAAGATGTTCGGCAGCAACAGCTGTTCCAATATTTTCATGCCCTAGCCGCCCGAGGAGGCCCTGTGCAAAATGTATCAGCTACTGTTGATCCTCCAGTGTCTTCTTCTCCCCCAGTGCCATCCCAGGGGTCTACCACTTCTAAGCTACACCTGCCTACTCCCGCTAAATTTGATGGAGACCTGAAAACTTGTAGGGGTTTTCTCAACCAGTGCTCCATTCATTTTGAACTTCAACCTCACAATTTCTCTACTCATCGCTCTAAAGTTGCCTATCTAATTTCTTTGTTTTCCGGACAGGCTCTGGCGTGGGCCTCCCCTCTGTGGGAAAGAAATGACCCTCTATTAGAAGATAGTGCTCTATTTATTTCAACTTTCCTAAGAATTTTTGACGAACCTGGTCGTGTTATTTTTGCTGCCTCCAGTATTCTCCGACTACGCCAAGGATCCCGTTCAGTAGGCCAGTACGTAATCCAATTTCGTACACTTGCCTCTGAACTCCAATGGAACAGTGAGGCGCTGATAGCTGCCTTCTGGCAGGGTCTTGCTGACAAAATAAAAGACGCTCTGACCTCACAAGAGTTACCCTCTTCCTTGGATGATTTGATTTCTCTGTGCCACAGAGTAGACATGAGATTTCGAGAAAGAGATTCTGAAAGAGAAAGTTCATCTAAAGTCTCCGTTCGTTCGACATCTCGAGTTCGTCACCTCCCACCTCTTCTAGAACCCATGGAGATAGGACGCTCTAGACTAACTTCTGAGGAGAGGGAGCGACGAGTGAAAAATAGACTCTGTATCTATTGCACTGACCCTACTCATATGCTGAACTCTTGTCCCAGAAAGTCGGGAAATGCGAGGCCCTAACCTGTTCCGGAGAGGTAAGGTTAGGGTCCCTGGAATCCTCTCCATGTCTCATGGACTCTAAAATGTGTTCTTTCGCTGTTACTGTTTCCACTTCTACCAAGTCATTTACGTCTCAAGCACTTCTGGATTCTGGTGCTGCTGGAAGTTTTATTTCAAGTTCTCTAGTGTGTCAGTGGTCCTTACCAGTGATTCCTCTAAAAACAGCTATTGTTGTCACCGCTATAGATGGCTCACGAGTTATCAATGGAATCATTACTCAACGTACCATTCCTTTGACCCTTCAAATCGGAGATTTACATCGAGAGCAAATTTCTTTTTTGGTCCTTCCCGTTACTACCAGTCCTATTGTACTTGGCTTTCCGTGGCTTCAACTCCATTCTCCTCAGATTGACTGGAACACTCCGCAAGTCATTTCCTGGGGTCCGAATTGTCATCACAAATGTCTGACTCGAGTTGTTCCAATAAAAATAAATAAATCTTCTATAGCACCTTGTCCGCCCGGCCTTCCTCCACAGTATGCTTCCTTTGCGGATGTATTCGATAAAGCCCAGTCAGAACGCCTTCCACCCCATCGGGCTTGGGATTGTCCGATAGACTTACAACCTGGTAAGAACCCTCCTAGGGGTTGTGTATACCCTCTTTCGTTACCAGAGACTCAGGCGATGTCTGACTATGTCAAAGAAAATCTCCATCGTGGGTTTATTCGGCCGTCCACCTCTCCCGCTGGTGCGGGGTTCTTTTTTGTTAGGAAGAAGGATGGGTCATTGCGACCTTGTATAGACTATCGAGGCCTTAATGCCATTACCATCAAAAATCGCTACCCTATCCCGTTAATTACCGAACTGTTTGACCGCATCAAGGGAGCTCGAATATTCACTAAACTAGATCTTCATGGCGCCTACAACTTAATTCGGATCAAGGCCGGAGACGAATGGAAGACAGCTTTTAACACCAGGGATAGACACTATGAATATCTAGTTATGCCGTTTGGGTTGTGTAACGCCCCAGCTGTCTTCCAGGGATTCGTGAATGAAATCTTCCGGGATTTGTTGTATGTTTGTGTCGTCGTCCATCTGGACGACATATTGATTTTCTCGCAAGATCTGTCCTCCCATCATCAGCATGTGGCAGAGGTCCTTTTTAGACTCCGGGAAAATTTACTATTCTGCAAGTTAGAAAAATTGTCCTTTGAATTATGCCAGATTCCATTCTTGGGATATATTGTTTCTGGAGTTGGTCTAGAGATGGATCCGGAGAAAGTCAATGCAGTGCTACTTTGGCCCCAGCCAACTACTCTCAGGGCGATTCAACGCTTCTTAGGATTTGCAAACTATTATCGACGCTTCATTCAAGGTTTCTCCTCCATTGTCTCCCCAATCGTGGCTCTGACCCGTAAGGGCGCCAATACCAAGCAATGGTCGGCTGAGGCTCTTCAAGCAGTTCAATTCCTTAAGAAGGCGTTCTCCACCGCTCCTGTTCTTCGACAACTTGACGTGACCCTTCCCTTCTTTCTCGAAATAGATGCCTCTAATATTGGACTAGGGGCCATTCTATCCCAAAGATCGGAACTAAGGAAATTCCATCCCTGTGCTTTCTACTCCCGAGAACAACTATACTATCGGGGATAAAGAGCTATTGGCCATAAAGGTGGCTTTAGAGGAGTGGAGATATATACTGGAAGAGGCTCGTCACCCCTTGACTATTTTTACTGACCACAAAAATTTTCTCTATCTACAGTCAGCTCAATGTATGAACCCCCGACAAGCAAGATGGTCACTTTTTTTCTCTAGCTTTGATTTAATCATAACTTTCAAACCGGCTTCAAAAAATAGAAAAGCTGATGCATTGTCTCGGGCGGTTGCTGCTTCCTCTGACGTTAAAGATTGTTTTGACCGTCCTATATTGGATCCTAAATCTGTGAATTTGGCCACTTCTACCACCAATGTTCTACCATTTGGGAAAACCCTTGTGCCACCACCTCTGCGTAAATAGATTTTGTCGTGGTATCACTCCTCTCGCTTCACTGGACATTCTGGAGAACGAAAAACACTAGAGATTCTCTCTCGGAGCTATTGGTGGTCCTCGATTAGGAAAGATGTCAAAGAATTTGTGGCTGCTTGTGACATTTGTTCCCAATTTAAAACTTCCCGTAGAACACCGGCGGGCCTACTCCAACCACTACCTATTCCTTCCAAACCATGGACCCATATAAGTATGGACTTTGTCACTGATCTTCCCCCCAGCAAGAAATGTAATACCATCTGGGTAGTGGTAGATAGATTCTCAAAGATGGCCCATTTCATTCCTTTGACAGGATTACCCTCTTCATCTACATTGGCTGACCATTTCATCAAGGAAATTTTTCGGATTCATGGATGTCCATCTGAGATCGTTTCGGACAGAGGAGTGCAGTTCGTCTCCAGATTCTGGCGAGCCCTTTGCAAAACCTTGGGTATTCGACTGTCATTATCATCATCATACCATCCTCAGTCGAATGGGCAGACCGAGAGAGTCAACCAGGATTTAGAGACTTTCATAAGAATGTTTTCCTCAGCCAACCAGGACAATTGGGTAGACTTGCTTCCATGGGCTGAATTCGCCCACAATAATATGTATCACGAGTCATCTTCGAAAACACCTTTCTTTGTGGTATACGGTCACCATCCGTCTCTCCCAGAATTCCCTGCCCTCCCTCCCACCCAAGTTCCTGCTGTGGAGAATTTATGCCAGAAATTTAAAACTATCTGGTCTCAGGTTAAAACCTCCCTGAAGAAGGCATCTTCCAGATATAAATTTTTTGCTGACAAAAAGAGGCGAGCAATTCCACCACTCAAAATTGGAGACCGCGTATGGCTTTCTACCAGGAATATTCGCCTGAAGGTTCCTTCCATGAAGTTTGCCCCACGTTATATCGGTCCATATAAAATCACTCAAGTGATTAATCCCGTGTGTTTCAAGTTGTTATTACCAAAGAACCTTCGGATCTCCAATGCCTTCCACGTTTCATTACTCAAGCCTCTCATCATCAACCGATTCTCGGTTCCTCCTTCAGTACCTCGCCCAGTTCAAGCTCATCAAGAGGTGGAGTTCGAGATTACCCATATACTGGATGCCAAAATCTCTCGTGGAATCCTTTGCTTCCTGGTGCATTGGAAAGGTTTTGGCCCTGAGGAGCGCTCTTGGATCCGCGCAGAAGATCTCAATGCTCCAGCTCTTCTAAAGAAATTTTATTCCAAATATCCGGGCAAACCCGGTTTCAAGTGTTCTGTGCTCACATTTAAAAGGGGGGGTACTGTCACTCACCGGACGGTTAATGCCTCTGGTCTGGTACGTGGCTCTCTCTCATTCCTGCTGGCGCCTGTCCTAAGCCGCGGCCGTCCGCCATCTTGACTGGATTACGCATGTGCAGGACTCTTGAACTTAAAACCTTGCTTTTAATCCTATTGGTGAATCAATCACCACTCACTATTTAAGGCACCTGTGTCCTTAGTATCGTTGCCTGTTCTTGGTTCTCATTCCCTTGAGACTCCTAGGTGTTCCCTGTGTTCTGCTCGTGTGATCGGTTTTGCTGTGGACAAGTCCTCTCTGCTCATCCGTGGTAAACTTGCCCGCTATAGACTACCTCTACTCCGCTGCATGCCTACACCTGGACAAGCCTTATCTGCTCTTCTGTGGTAAACGTACCCGCTATAGACTGCTTGCCATTCCGCTGCATACCTGCACCTGGACAAGCCTGCTCTGCTCATCAGTGGTAACGTACCCGCCACAGACTATTCGCTATTCAGCTGCATACCTGCACCTGGACAAGCCTGCTCTGCTCATCAGTGGTAACGTACCCGCCACAGACTATTCGCTATTCAGCTGCTTGCCTGCATTTGGACAAGTCTCCCTTGCTCATCAGTGGTATACTTGCCGCTACAGACTACCCGCTATTCCGCCACCTACCTGCACCTGGACAAGTCTTCCCATCACCGAAGTGGTACAACTTGCTATCCGCAGACCACTGACGCTCCCGCTACCTACCTGCACCTGGACAAGTCTTCCCATCACCGCAGTGGTACAACTTGCTATCCGCAGACCACTGACGCTCCCGCTACCTACCTGCACCTGGACAAGTCTCCCCATCACCGCAGTGGTACAACTTGCTATCCGCAGACCACTGACGCTCCCGCTACCTACCTGCACCTGGACAAGTCTTCCCATCACCGCAGTGGTACAACTTGCTATCCGCAGACCACTGACGCTCCCGCTACCTACTTGCACCTGGACAAGTCTTCCCATCACCGCAGTAGTACAACTTGCTATCCGCAGACCACTGACGCTCCCGCTACCTACCTGCACCTGGACAAGTCTTCCCATCACCGCAGTGGTACAACTTGCTATCCGCAGACCACTGACGCTCCCGCTACCTACCTGCACCTGGACAAGTCTTCCCATCACCGCAGTGGTACAACTTGCTATCCGCAGACCACTGACGCTCCCGCTACCTACCTGCACCTGGACAACTCTTCCCATCACCGCAGTGGTACAACTTGCTATCCGCAGACCACTGACGCTCCCGCTACCTACCTGCACCTGGACAACTCTTCCCATCACAGCAGTGGTACAACTTGCTATCCGCAGACCACTGACGCTCCCGCTCCTACCTGCACCTGGACAACTCTTCCCATCACAGCAGTGGTACAACTTGCTATCCGCAGACCACTGACTCTCCCCGCTACCCTCCTGCACTGACACGAGTCTTCACTGCACATCGGTTGTTATACCTACCTCCGCATTATAGCTGCAAGTCGCTGACTCTCCTGCTGCATAGATGCAAGTCGCTGACTCTCCTGCTGCATAGCTGCAAGTCGCTGAATCTCCTGCTGCATAGCTGCAAGTCGCTGACTCTCCATTGACATTTCTTATCCTAAGTTGTTGTACTGTTCCAACCATTCACCATACTGCCCAGAGAATCGCTGTGATAAAGTCCGCCCCTCTGGTAAGCATAATCACACCTGGTGAATCCTGGGTAGAAACTCCTAGTGCCCGTGACAAGGAGCTTATTAGTTTTCCAAGAGAAGTGGTGTAGATAGAGAATAGCAGAGGACCTAGGACTGAGCCTTGTGGTACTCCAACTGATAAAGGAAGCGGAGCAGAGGTGGATCCAGAGAAATTAACACTGAAAGAGCGATTAGATAGGTAGGATGAGAACCAGGGGCCTGATTCATTAAGGATCTTAACTCAAGAAACTTCTTATTTCAGTCTCCTGGACAAAACCATGTTACAATGCAAGGGGTGCAAATTAGTATTCTGTTTTGCACATAAGTTAAATACTGACTGTTTTTTCATGTAGCACACAAATATCAGCTTTAAATTTCAGTGTACAAATAAGCTATCAAGTATTTGTGTGCTACATGAAAAAATAGTCAGTATTTAACTTATGTGCAAAACAAAATACTAATTTGCACCCCTTGCATTGTAACATGGCTTTGTCCAGGAGACTGAAATAAGAAGTTTCTTAAGTTAAGATCCTTAATGAATCAGGCACCAGGATAGGACAGTGCCTTCAAGACCTAGGGATTGTAGCGTTTGTATGAGGAGAGAGTGGTCAACAGTGTCAAATGCAGCAGAGAGATCCAGGAGAATTAGAAGAGAGTAATGGTTATTATTTTTTACTGTGATCAAATCATTGACAACCTTGGTCAGTGCAGTCTCTGTGGAGTGTTGAGAGCGAAAACCTGACTGAAGAGGATCCAACAGGTTGTTTGCTGTAGAAAGTGTGTGAGGCGAGTGTAGGCAATTCTCTCGAGAAGCTTCGAGGGGCATGGGAGCTGGGAGATGGGGCGGTAATTTACAAGAGAGTTAGGGTCAGAATTTTGTTTCTTTAAAATGAGAGTAATCACTGCATGCTTGAATAGTGATGGAAAAATACCAGTAGAAAGAGAGAGATTACAGATTTTAGTTAGGGGGGAATGAGAACAGGAGACAGGGACATACCAATTTGTTAGGGAATGGGATCAAGAGGACAGGAGGTAGAGTAGGAATATGAGAAGAGAGTAGAAACTTCCTCTTCATTTGTGGGATCAAATGAAGAGAGAGTGTCCGAGGGTGCTACAAAGGAATTGAGCCTGAATTGATTGCCTGTCAAGGGAGATGGTACCATTTCAAGCCTGATCTTATCAATTTTGTCCTTGAAATAGGAAGCAAGAGCCTGTGCAGTGATGCTAGTTGGAGGATTTGGGGCAGGAGGATTCAGAAGAGCATTAAATGTGTTAAAGAGGCGTTTGGGGTTAGAAGCCTGAGCATAGATGAGAGATCGGAAGTATGCTTGTTTAGCAGTGTCCAGAGCATTTCTATAGGAGTGGTAGATATCAGTATATGTGATGAAATCATTAGAGGCACAAGATTTACGCCAGTGACATTCTGCTTTGCGAGAAAGTTTCTGTAGAGTTCGTGTTACTGTAGTGTGCCACGGTTGGCAACAAATTCTACGCGAAGTATGTAGTGTCGCTGGAGCCACTTGATCCAGGGCAGTTGCTAGGGTTTGATAAAAATGGGGTACTGCCCGATCAGGGGAGGAAAATGTAGAAATTGGGGAGAGAAGGTGTTGGAGAGAGGTGGAAAACTGTTGAAAATCAATAGAGTTGAAATTTCTGCGTTGTGAGGAGGCTTGGAAGAGTTTGACACTACAGAGAGTAAAGAACTGGGGGTAAGCGAGTAGCTAATTAGGTGATGATCCAAGAGGGGGAAAGAAGTGTTTAGGAAATGAGAAACTGAGCATAGTCTAGAAAAAACAAGATCAGGACAGTGGCCATCCTAATGAGTAGCGGATTCAATCCACTGGGAGAGGTCAAGTGAGGAGGTTACAGAGAGTAGTTTGGAAGCAGCATTGGAATGTGGATTAGAAATAGGGATGTTGAAATTACCCATGATGATGGTGGGGATATCAGTAGATAAGAAGTGAGGGAGCCATGCAGAGAAGTGTTCAAGAAATTGTTGGTGTGGACCAGGGGGGCGATAGATGACAGCAACACGCATAGAGAATGGGTTAAAAATCCTAACAGCATGTACTTCAAAAGATGTGAATGTGATTGATGGGACACTTGGTAGAACTGTGAATGTGCACTGTGGGGAGAGAAGTAGTCCAACCCCCCCCTCCTTGTCTGCCTCCTGGTCTGGGGATGTGGGTGAAATGGAGACCACCATGTGAGAGGGCTGCAGGTGAGGCAGTGTCTGATTGCGTGAGCCATGTTTCTGTTATTGCTAGAAGGTTGAGGTTGTTTGAGAGGAAGAGATCATGAATGGAGGTAAGTTTGTTACAAACAGAACGTGCATTCCAAAGGGCACATTTAAAGGACTTTGGAAGAGAGGGGAGACAGGAGATGCGTTTAAGGTTTCCTGGATTTCTGTAGTGTTCAGATATATGCGTGTGGGAGAATTGAGGGGGACCTGGATTAGGTGATATGTCACCAGCTAAAAGAAGCAGGGATGAAGAAAGGTAGGTAAGATGATTGTAAGATGTGTGTTTTTTTAGTTTCTGGTGGCATGGTGCCGCTGTTAAAGTTATTGAATTTAAATAGGAAAACAGTTCATGAGTGTTCACTAGAGGTGAGTGAAGTAATGAAGGTGCAATGTGGACAGAGGTGTGTGTTGCAGGATGGGTGAGGGATGATATAGTCCTAAGGATAATGCCATGAAAAGAGAGAAAGAAAAATATTTTGGCAAGCATTGGGATTTATGAGTCAAATAGCAAAAATGAGGGAATTAAGGAATTACCTAATTGCAGTGTCCAGTGTAATCAGATAAGTAGTGCAGAGCTATGCTGCAGCAAATGTAGTTTATCCATGGATGTCTGGATAGTATAGAGTAATGATGTGGGAGACATGTGGGGGAATGGGTTAAAGTGTTGAATGGAGAGTAATAAAGAGCAGGTGATTGAATAGCTAAGTTTTTGCAGAGTCATGAGAGAGGAGAGTGGTTCAAAATCAGTATCAATTCTTCCTAATTGTGATGGCAGACAAAGCATTAAGTAGAACTGAGAGCACAGTGATAAGATAGGGGACTGAAATAACTGAAGCATGGGTAGGGAGTGGTTGAGTAAGTAGTACAGCAGGATGATTAAACATAGTGGATTTTGCAGTGAAAACAAGCTGAAAACAGACTTTTATGAAAAGCGAAGTAAATAAGATCAGTGTCCAAAACAGTTCTCATGCTGCATGGAGCTTGTAGCCAGGGTGAATTGAAAACATCAGAGGTAGAAAATGGAGTTTCAAGGGAATACTGACTGTAGTCCTTGTGTAGCTGAGTTAATAGGCAGAATGTTCTCCTCCTGTTTCCTCCAGTGTAACTCCGAATTATGCTGTTTAAATTTTTAAACACTTGTATCTATACACTTAGAGCTATACACACTAACTAAGCAGCCATCACTGGCTTTACAGCCATTCTACTATGAATATATCTGGTTCACAGACACATGTGATCAGAGTTCTTCAATCAGGCCCACAATAAACTCCCCCAACCAACACTAGCCATAAAAGGTTTAAACAAACAAATAGTGAAAGGACAACTTGCAATAAGGCTGTAGTAATTACCATTAGAAATAAAATGGCATTTATGTTTTGTTATGCATAGCAACTACTGATATGTTTTGTGACAGTGCTTGTTTCTCCTTCCTGCTATCTTCTGGATTGTTTGCTGTCACCCATGTGAATTCAATAAACTTTGAGTTATAAAAAAAAACAAAAAACTCAACTGAGTCATCAAGGAGACAACATGTCGAAATAGCCCTCAAATGATATGGATACTACTCTTAACAACAGTGAACAGACTGTTTCCCAGGAAAAGTCTGACATGGTTAATGAACCAGAGACTGTGTATGAGAGAACTAAAAGAAACAACATTCGCAAACTTGAGTCTGTCTGTGCCCAGTGTGGCTGTCCCTACAAATGTATTCCCAGTGTTTCAGTGCCTAGTGTGTCTGTTCCAACAAACTTATGCCTAACGTGTCTGTCCCTACAAATGTGTGCCCAGAGTGTCTGTTCCTACAAATGTGTTCCCACTTTGTCTGTGCCCAGTGTGTGTTACTACAAATGTGTTCCCAGTGCGTCTGTGCCTAGTTGTCTTTCCTTACAAATGTATGCCCAGTGTGTCTGTTCCTACAAATGTGTTCCCAGTTTGTTTGTGCCGAGTGTGTCTGTTCTTACACATGTGTGCCCAGTGTGTCTGTGCCTACAAATGTGTGCCCAGTGTGTCTGTGCCTACAAATGTGTTCCCAGTGTTTCTGTGCCCAGTGTGTCTGTCCCTACAAATGTATGCTCAGTATGTGTTCCTACAAATGTGTTCCCAGTGTTTCTGTCTCTTGTGTGTCTGTCCCTACAAATGTGTACTATCCTCATTCAAACACGCTCTCATCTCTCCTATGCCTCCAAACTTCTTGAGCGGTTAGTCTGCTGTTGCCTCACCAGATACCTCTCGGACAATTCCCTCCTCGACCCTCTCCAATCTGGTTACCGCCCCCTCCACTCCACTGAAACTGCCCTGGCTAAACTCACCAATGACCTCCTAGCAGCCAAATCCAGGGGTCACTTCTCCTTACTTATCCTCCTCGACCTCTCCGCGGCCTTTGACACCGTGGACCACATCCTCCTTCTGCAAACTCTTCTCTCTCTAGTTCTGTCCACGCCTGGTTCTGCTCTTACCTTGCAAACCGCACCTTCTCTGTCTCCACTTCCGGCTCTTCCACCGCCCCCATGCCCCTCCAAGTAGGAGTCCCCCAGGGCTCTGTTCTCGGCCCCCTTCTCTTTTCGCTCTACACTTCCTCCCTTGGTGCGCTCATCTCCTCCTTTGGTCTTCAGTATCGCCTTTATGCTGACGACATTCAACTCTACATCTCCTCTCCTGATCTCTCGTCCACCCTCCTCTCTCGTGTATCTGACTGCCTCTCTGCCATCTCCTCCTGGATGTCCTCACGCTTTCTCAAAATTAACATCTCCAAAACGGAACTCATAGTCTTTCCTCCTTCCAGACTCCCCTCTCACCACAACCTCTCTATCGTTGTTAACAACACTACCATCTCATCTGTCACCCAACTCAGTTGCCTTTGTGTCACCCTTGACTCCTCTCTCTCTTTTGCCCCCCACGTCCAATCCATTGCTCAAGCCTGTCGCTTCCAACTGCGCAACATCGCCCGCATCCGACCCTTCCTCTCACAAGACGCCACCAAAACCAACCTCCTTCTCACCGTCCTCCCATCTCGCCCCGCTCCGATCTGTACTCAATGCAGCTGCCAAACTTATCTTTCTCTCACGTCGCTCCTCCTCTGCCTCCCCTCTCTACCAGGCCTTACACTGGCTTCCCTTACAGAATCCTCTTTAAACTCCTTACTTCCACTTACAAAGCTTTCTCCCAGTCTACTGCTCCCTACATCTCTAACCTGCTTACCATTCATACTCCCGCTCGCTCCCTGCGCTCGGCAAACGACCGTCGCCTCTCCTCCACTATTATTACCTCTTCTCACTCCCGAGTCCAAGACTTCTCCCGAGCTGCCCCCCTGCACTGGAATGACCTCCCTCGCTCCATCCGTCTCGCTCCCAATCTGTGCTCCTTCAAACGGGCACTCAAAACTTACCTGTTCCTGAAAGCCTACCAACCATCCACTTAACCCCTCATCCACTCTGCTTGTTCTCCCTCCTCTCCCCTGGTGCCTTTTTCTCCCTTGCATCACTGCCTCCCTTCGTGCCTATTTTGTCCACCCTCCTTTAGGATGTAAGCTCGCATGAGCAGGGCCCCTCTCCCCTCCTGTCTTTATACCGACTCTTCTGCTCAGCCCTCACTCCATATGTCTGCCCGGAGTTTCCGAAGCATTGGTACTTAGTGTTGTTCTGTGATGTTTTACCCTGTATGGTCTACTGTTCGTATTATGTAAGGCGCTGCGAAAACCCTGTGGCGCCCAACAAATAAATGATAATAATAATAATAATAATGTGTGCCAAGTGTCTGTGTCCAGTGTGTCTGTCTCTACAAATGTGTGCACAGTGTGTCTGTTCCTACACATGTGTTCCTAGTGTGTCTGTGTCCAGTGTGTCTGTCCCTACAAATGTGTGCACAGTGTGTCTGTTCATACACATGTGTTCCTAGTGTGTCTGTGCCCAATTTGTCTGTCCCTACAAATGTGTTCCCAGTGTGTCTGTGCCCAGTGTGTCTGTTCCAACAAACCTATGCCCAGCGTGTCTGTCCCTACAAATGAGTGCCCAGAGTATTTATTACTACAAATGTGTGCACAGAGTTTTTGTTCCTACAAATGTGTGCCTAGTGTGTCTGTTCCTACAAATGTGTTCCCAGTGTGTCTGTGCCTAGTGTGTCTGTTCCAACAAACGTATGCCCAGCGTGTCTGTCCCTACAAATGAGTGCCCAGAGTATTTATTACTACAAATGTGTGCACAGAGTGTTTGTTCCTACAAATGTGTGCCTAGTGTGTCTGTTCCTACAAATGTGTTCCCAGTGTGTCTATGCCTATTATGTCTGTGTCTAGTATGTCTGTTACTAGAAATGTATTCCCAGTGTGTCTATCCCTACAAATGTTTTCCCAGTGTGTCTGTGTGTAGTGTTTCTGTCCCTACACATATGTTACAAGTGTGTATGTGCCTAGTATGTCTGTCCCTACAAAATGTGTGCCCAGTGTGTCTCTACATACAAATGTGTGCCCAGTGTGTCTCTACATACAAATGTGTGCCCAGTGTGTGTGTCCATACAAATGTGTTCCCAGTGTTTCTGTCCATACAAATGTGCTCTTAGTGTGTCTGTCCCTACAAATGTGTTCCCAATGTGTTTGTGCCCAGTATGTCTGTCCCTACAAATGTGTGCCCAGTGTGTCTGTTATTAGGCAACTGATAAATGACTTACGATAAGATATCCATGGTGAAGCAGCGGTTCAAGTCCCTTTCGTAGTAACGCACACAGTTTTCAGTTGCCTTTGGATTGGCCAAAAGGGGTACAGCAGTGAATGTGTCCCTCACCAGCTCTGAAGAGTCTCTGAGCCAGTGTTTTACGAGACAGACCCCTGACATCTCGTTGCCATGTGTTCCCCCGGTCACAGCCACAAGGTGGAGGGGATTGGCAGAAACAGTGCTGGGCATACTGAGAAAAGAGACAGAAAGATACATTAGTCTATGAATGAGGTAGCTATCCTGAGGATCTGCAGTTCCTGATAAACTACTATAGTAGTATATCAGAGGCCTGGTCTAAGAAAGAGAAATTCTGTTGCTGCAGTTCACCTACATTTTAGCAGTTGTTAGCTAGTTCTCTCTCACAGATAAATTAATGGCCTCTCTTTTTCATGCTCTTTCCAAAGCCTCTCACACAGTTTGATGGGTTCAGTCTCAGTCTGTGTCTGTTTAACACTCATTACTCAAAACATTAATGCATTACACAAATTACCTATTAACCCCAGGAATGCTGACTGGACCAAGGGTCACACGTAAATTTCAACTGCATAGTTGAAGCAGGCAATCCGGACTTCCCCCCTGCTCCCCGCCCATTCATGTCATGGTCTGACCTTACACTGACTGACCCCTATGTTTGATCTCAGACAATGCAATCATATGACTAGGACAACCTGAAATGTCACTATGTTAACACCCTATACACCAGAGGCTTTTTTTGTTTTTCTTTTGCAGGCTCCAAAACCATGCTGCTTTGGAAGAGGCCTGTGTTAAAAATAGAAAACAGAGCAAAATAAAAACAAAAGATATGTAGATTTCAATTGTATAAATATCACAAACTATGCAAATTAGTGTCCATACATTTTTGGTGTGTTTGTAAGGAAGGGACCTCTCTTTCTCTCGACCATTGCCCAAAATTAAACATTATGGTACGATTTCTATTTATTTATTGGGGAACCAGACAATTATTAAAATTAAAGCTAGTCTGGTGCTCTGAAACAAACAATATATAAATCACTATGTGTCAGCATATACATACAAGTTGTAGAATTTTGTGCACAGTATATAACTATATTGGGGTAATCTCAAATGTCACTTGTACACATATTTCTGTTACTGATATTATATTATATGACTGTACGATACAGGACATTAATGAGTCTCCTTTGATGTTTAAAGCTAAAAGTACAATGACACATAGATAGATGGTGTAGGAGGGTGGGGAGAGAAACGGGGAGTGGCCAGTTCACCTCACTCCCCATCCAAGTAAGATTGTAAGTCAGATTCACACTGGAAAAGTGTGATGCACAATATCCATGTGACATGTAGCTGCAATCTCCTATCATCCTAAACATCTCTTATGCATACTTGCCAACTCTCGGAAACAAGTTTCCGGGAGAGGGGGCGTGACTGGAGGGCGGGAGGGGGCGGGGTGAGGCCAAACGTGTCATTTTGGTCCCGCCCCCCACGAAAACGTAATTTATGTCGCGGGGGCGAGGCCAAAATGACGCGATTGGCCTCATCCCGCCCCCTCCCGCCCTCCAAAATGGCGTCAAATCCAGGATGCGGGAGAAATGCCAACGAGCCCGGGAGACATACCGGGAGAGTTGGCAAGTATGCTCTTATGTTTACTTGCCGTTAGTGCTTCACAGAAGCTGTTTGATGTGTGTACCTCAGATTTCAATACGGATATCTGTCTATACAATGCTGAAACAAGTGGCTGAATGGGGAACTCTTGATTCCCTGTAGGAATAGTATCAGCCTTGATGAAACTTGTATTTGCCCTCTTCCCGGAAAAGGGCAGATACAAGTTTTATTTATTTAATACTAGATACATGTTAAGGAAGAAAAGGAAAACAAAAGTCTGAATCACCAAGAACCCCAAAGGTCCTGTGTAGCTATATATCTAAGAGGTTAGCCTGTAAAAACATACAAACAGCAAATATATGGCACAGTGCACACAGTCCTTAATAAATTGTGTACATGATTTTCAATCTATACCATAGTTGCCAACTTTTGAAAAATCATTTCAGGGAGAAAGTAAAAACCATTGTTGGTGTGTGCTGCTCTGCACAATGGGCTCATCTAGTGGAACCTGTAGTAGTTTGACAAGCATGGAGCAAGATTGTGTTTGTGTAAGGGTGGCAAAGTAATCACTTGCACATTTCCAAAGTGAAAGAATTTTAATATGAAAATAAACATGTTTTAAACATTAAATAACCAGTAATTAAAATAAATAATACAAACTTTATCAATAAAATAATTATATAAATAACCATTCAATAAGTTATTCACTTTATAACAAATTAAATTATAGCTTGAACAAGATAACCTTAGAATTACTTAAGTTAACAAAACTCTAAAACAGCATTGTGTGCAACAATCTTTATTTGTGATATATGAAAAAATGACATATTCCCCAAAAATAACTAAGCTTCACTATGTAAATTATATCTAAACTATATATACTATATATATATATATATATATATATATATATATATATATATATAAGCTAAAACTATCAAAGTAAGCATTCTTGTATGTGCAGCTTCATAAAAGTTCACAAGACTAAACATGAAACTCAAGCAAAAACACGCCAAACTACTGATTTTCTCAGTTCACTTGATTTCCTCAGTTGATAAGCAGCAAACTTTGCTTTAGACAAAAGCTCTGTGGAGGGTTTGAACTGGTGACAGTTTATGTCTGCAAACAAATACATTTTTGTAAGTGACTTTTTAAAGTGTCCTCTGTAGACAATTGTCCCCTGAACTCAGTCTTCACTTTACGGACCATGCTGAACACTTGTTCAATTTCAGCATTGCTCTTAGAAAGGACTAGCAGTGATTTTGCCATATTTGATAATAAAAGAAATTTTGGGTTCCCTGTAGCTAGATGTGTGACTATAATTAGTTCATGCAAAATACAATCCACTATTCAACACCTTCCTCTGTGCATTGTCTTAAAGAGGACTCAGCAGGTCACAGACACAGTATTCTGAAAGTTTTTCATGCAACTTTTGCATGGATTTCTTTAACACTGGATACTTTCAGTGTAAATTCACAGTAAATAAGATTTTTACTCACCGTAAAATCCATTTCTCTGACTCCATTGGGGGACACTGCGAGACCTTGGGTATAGTAGTGGGTTCCAGGAGTCTTGTCACTTTAAAACTTGTTTGATCTGTGGTCTCCTCCCCTACTATGCCCCTCCTCCACTGCAGTTTCCTCAGTTTTGACTAACCAAGAGTGAGAGGAGTAGGCGAACATCCACAGGGTTACCATAACCCTTACACACAGAACCACAAACAGAGCAAGGGAGGGTGCGCAGTGTTCCCCAATGGAGTCAGAGAAATGGATTTTATGGTGAGTAAAAATCTTATTTTCTCTATCCTGCCATTGGGGGACACTGCAAGACCTTGGGGATATACCAAAGCTTCTTCAAGGGTGGGATTGCTCTGGCACCGCTGCACGTAGAATTCTACAACCAAAACTTGCATCAGCCGATGCAAAGCCTTGTAATCTGTAAAATCTCGTAAAAGTGTGGACAGAAGACCATATCGCTGCCCTACACAACTGCTCCGCCAACACCCCACGACGGGCCGCCCAAGAGGTACCCACCGGTCTGGTAGAATGTGCTCTTAGTTATGGCGGAACAGGTTGTGAGGCCCCAATGTATGCTTCACAAATCGTTGAGGTAATCCAGCGAGCAATAGATTGACTAGACGCTGGCCACCCCCGCTTATGCACCTCATAGAGGACAAAAAGATCCCTAGTTTTCCTATTAGTGGCTGTGCGGTCCACATAACACTGGAGTGCTCGGACTACATCCAGCAAAACTAAGGACTCCTCCTGGGAAGAACAGAACGCCGGAACCACAATTTCCTGATTTAAATGAAATCTGGAAACCACTTTTGGGCAGAAACCAGGCTTAGTACGAAGTACCGCCCTGTCCGCATGAAAGATAAGAAAGGGGGGATCACAGCTAAGTGCTCCCAATTCCGACACCCTGCTTGCAGACGCAAGGGCCAAAAGAAACACAGTCTTCCACGTAAGATAACGCAAGCCCACAGATTGTTATGGTTCAAATGGTGGCTTGGAGAGTGCGTTAAGCACCAAATTTAGATTCCAAGGTTCCACTGGATAACCAAAGGGGGGTTGAATATGAAGAACCCCATGTAGAAAAACCTGAATGTCTCTAGAAGCTGCAAGCTTACGCTGAAAATACACAGAAAGCGCAGAAACCTGCACCTTAAGAGAACCTAATCGCAGTCCCTTTTCCAGACCTACTTGTAAGAAAGCTAGTACACAGGTAAAGGCAAATTTAGAGGTGTGTGTCACTCACCGGACCGTGAGTGCCTCTGCGCTGGTGCGTGGTTCTCTAACCTTCCTGCCGGCGCCTGTCCTGAGCCACGTCCGTCCGCCATCTTGATGGACTGCGCATGCGCAGGATCCATGAACTCTTATGACCTTGCTTTTAACCTAATTGGTGGATTAATCACCTCTTCCTATTTAAGGCACCTGTGGCCATTGTATCGTTGCCTGATCTTGAGTCTCATTCCCTGTGAGTCTCTGAAGGTGTCTCCTGTGTCCTGCTCGTATCTTCAGTTTCCTGCTGGATTACCTGCTCTGCTCATCGGCGGTTCCCATACCCGCTACTGACTCCTGTGTCCTACTCGTGTCTTCAGCTGTCTGCTGGATTACCTGCTCTGCTCACCTGCGGTTCCCATACCCGCTACAGTCTCTCAGCTCTCCTGCTGTGCCTGCATATCCTCGTTGGGCAAGCGTCTCTACTCAGCAGCGGTATCCATACCCGCTATAGACTATTAGCCGTTACGCTGCATATCTGTTTGAACAAGCTTCTCTACTCAGCAGCGGTATGCATACTTGTTATTGACTATCAGCTGTTATCCTGCATATTCGCTTTGGACAAGCCTCTCTACTCAGCAGCGGTATACATACCCGCTATAGACTATTAGCTGTGACGCTGCATATCTGTTTGGGACTAGCTCCTCTGCTCTCCAATTGTATTTATACAGTTATAGACTCTTATCACTCCTCCACTTATCCGCACCTGGACAAGTCCTCACCTCCTCGCAGTGGTACAACTTGCTATACGCAGACCACTGACTCTCCCGCTACCTACCTGCACCTGGACAAGTCTTCCCTTCACAGCAGTGGTACAACTTACTATACGCTGACCACTGACTCTCCCGCTACCTACCTGCACCTGGACAAGTCTTCTCATCACAGCAGTGGTACAACTTGCTATACAGAGACCACTGACTCTCCCGCTACCTACCTGCACCTGGACAAGTCTTCCCTTCACTGCCGTGGTACAACTTGCTATACGCAGACCACTGACTCTCCCGTTACCTACCTGCACCTGGACAAGTCTTCTCATCACAGCAGTGGTACAACTTGCTATCCGCAGACCACTGACTCTCCCGTTACCTCCCTTCACCTGTTCACGTCCACTCTGCTCTCCTTGGTTGAGACCTGCCTTTCCACTACAGCTGCAAGTCGCTGACTCTCCTACCAGTACAGCTGCAAGTCGCTGACTCTCCTACCAGTATAGCTGCAAGTCACTGACTCTCATCTATTCCATTGGCATTCTCTCTCCATCTGCTGTTATATACGTTCCTACTATTCACCCTACTGCCCAGAGGACCACTGTGTAAACCCCGCCCCTCTGGTAAGCATTATCAACTGGTGAATCCTGGGCAGAACTCCTAGTGCCCGTGACAGTGTGAAATCTTTGCGACTCGCACCACTGAATGTATGTTTTCCACACTCTATGGTAGATGACAGCCGATGAAGACTTTCTAGCTTAAATCATGGTAGAAATCACTTCCTGTGAGAACCCTTTAGCTTTAAGAATTAAGGTCTCAACAGCCACGCCGTCAAAGCCAGACAATCCAAACCTTGGAAGAGAAAAGGACCTTGAACCAGAAGGCCTGGATGCATGGGAAGCCGGAAGGGAGGGGCTGCAGCCAGTCCCAGAAGGTCTGAGAACCACGCTGTGCGTGGCCAATATGGAGCTATCAAGATTGCAGGTACCTTCTCCATCTTTAGTTTCTTGAGGACCCGCAGCACCATAGGAATCGGCGGGAATATGTACACCAACCGGAAGTGCTACGATACAGACATGGCATCCGTGAACTTCGCTTGCGGATCTCGCGCTCTCGACCCGTATACCAGAACCTGATTCTTTACTAGAGACCATTCTCCTGGATGGACTGTTTTTCTGCTGAGAAAATCGGCCTTCCAATTGTCTACCCCTGGAATGTAGACTGCCACTATCTTGGGAACATGATGCTCTGCCCATGACAATATTCGAGCTACCTCTCGCATGGCTGCCGCACTGTGAGTACCGCCCTGTTGATTTATGTAGGCTATCGTGGTGGAGTTGTCTGAACAATTTGAAGAAGCTTCCCCGAGAGGAATTCCTGAGCTCTTGTTAGAGTCATGAATACTGCTCTGAGTTTCAGAATGTTTATTGGAAGCAAGGCTTCCTGAGGGGACCAAAGACCCTGAAACCTCAACCTCAGCGGTCCTGTTACTCCCCCTCCATCCTACCAGGTTTGCCTCTGTCGTGACTCGGGTCCATGTCCAGGACTGAATGGACTGCCCTCTTCCTAGATTGACTTTGGATGCCCACCATGTTAGAGATACTCTTACCTGGGGGAAAAGGTGAATGATCTGTTTGTCTAAAAGATTTTGTGATCCTGACCACTTCTGAAGGATTTCCCTTTGAAGAGGACGCGAGTGGAACTGAGCAAAAGGAACTGCTTCGAACACTGAGACCATTGTCCCCAGAAGCTTCATGCAACTGAGGACTGATACTCTTTTCCTTCCTAGAATGGACCTGACCCTCCTGCGGAGGGAAGAGACCTTGTCCTCTGGAAGATATATTTTCTGAGTTTTCATGTTGAACGTGAACCCCAGAAACGCATTTGCTGAGCCGGAATTAATGATGACCTGGGAACATTCAGCAGCCATCCATGAGCCTGAAGGAATTGTATCGTTATGTCTATGTGCTGAGATAGAATAGATGCTGACTGAGCTTTTAAGAGTAGATCATCCAGATAAGGAATAACAGTAATTCCCTTCTGACGCAGAAGACCCGCCATGATTGCCATGATCTTGGTGAATACACGGGGAGCTGTGGCAAGGCCGAAGGTAAAGGGCCCTGAATTGAAAATGGGACCCCCCCCCCCCCCACTGCAAACCGGAGAAGGCATTGATATCCTTCCCATATAGAGACATGAAGATAGGCATCCTTGATGTCTAGAGAGGCTAGAAATTCACCTTTCTCCATTGCGACTATAACTAACCGCAGGGACTCCATTCGGAATTTCTGAACCTTCAGATGCTTGTTTAGACTTCACAGATTTAAAATTGGATGAAAGGAGGCATCTGGTTTTGGGAATAAGAAGAGGTTGGAGTAAAAACCCTGCCTCTGCTCTAGAAAAGGTATGTGAATGATTACTTCTGCTGTCAGAAGTTTGTGGATGGCCTCTAGGAAAGACTTGCACTTGAGGGGACTTCTGGACGTGGAACTCCTGCCTCGGCCAAAGTTCTGAAAAGACCTAAATTTATTTTGACGGGGCCTATTACTGGTGGTAGAAAGAGGGGAGCCTTTAGTTCCCGAAGTCTCCAAGATGACCTTTTTCAGCTCTGACCCAAATAAGGTCACCCCATCAAAAGGCAGACTTTCCAACGCTGTTTTGGAATCGGAATCGACAGCCCATGACGGCGGTCGGCAATAACCAAAGCCGATGCTTTCGCATTAACAGACACTGCATCCATGGCTGCATTCGCCACATATTCCGAAGTCTCCAGAACATGCTGCGTTAAGGTTAAGAGTTCTGCACAAGAACCATTTTCCTGAAGTCCTCTCACTAACTTCTCTGCCCATAGCTGAATGGCTTTATTTGCCCAAGCTACTGACATATTGGGTCTGAATAAACTAACAACTGCCGAATAGGCAGAGCGTAAGTATAAGTCACATTTCTTATCAGTGGGATCCCTAAGGAATATTCGCTCCTGAGTGGGAATAGCCGAGGAAGAAGACAAACGAGCTATTGGGGGGTCTACTCTAGGTAATGCCTCCCATTTAACCGAATCTTCAGGGGGCAAAGAGAAAAGAGACTTGAACCTGCCCGGCATCATAAAATGTCTCCCCGGCTTTCGCCAAGCCTCCGCTAATATGTCCATCATTTCTGGAGATTGATGAAAAGTCGTAATCTGCACCTTGGTTTTCTTAAATAGTGAAAACCCTGAAGATGCTGAGGGCTCTGGTTCAGCAAAGCTAAGGTATGTCTAATACCCAGAATGAGACAATCAACACTGTGACCCGAAGAACTGTCCTCGTCAAGGCGAGACTCCTGTTCTGGATCAAGCTCTAATTCCCCATCCTCTGCCGAGGAATTAATAGATTTCACATCTAAATCCAACACCTCTGTCCAACAGATAATTTGGCATTACATTTAGTACATGTAAAATACTGCACAACAGAGCCAGAGTACCCCTTGCTTTTAGAGGATCCCTTCTCAGCCATAATTATATATATATATACATTTCGGTTTTGGTTTTTTTAAACAGACAAAGAAAAAAGGTATAAAACTTGCTGGCTGATTGCTTAGGAATCTACTCAGTCTCTATACTGGGTAGTCCTAACAGAAACAAATCTCCAAAATATTTTTACAGTCCTGTATGTGAAGATGTTTTAAAAATCTCACAACACACACACACAAAATGTCTGCTTCTTCTAGTATGTAGACCCTGGAGACAGAGGAGAGGCAGGAGAACAGTGTGCTTCAGAGGAGAAATGGATGCCATTCATGGCAGGAGGTGCCTAGGAGGAAGGGGATGTTTCTGTGAACTCCTCCTACCTCAATAATGTCTCCGTTCTCCCGTGCCTACCAAAAAGATGGCCACAGAGATCTCACAGGGCGCACTGTATATAAAAAGTGCCCAGGCATGCGCCCTGTGTAACAGCTGCCTCACCTTCTTGTGAGTGCGAGCGCTGTTAATCCCCTCTGCTCGTTGTCTAGGGGATCTTGCTGGCGTCTGACACGGCCGGGGAGGAGAGGCTGCTACAGCTTCCATCCTCCGACCGTGCCTGGAGCTGAGGGCGCGGGAGGTTTTTAAAATATGCGCCTCATATGTTCCCCACATCTATAATATAAATGTCTAGTGGCGTGTGTTAGTCTGTCTGTGTGTGTGTGGAAAAAATAAAACCAAGCTGCAGCGCCACCTGC
Organism: Mixophyes fleayi; assembly: GCF_038048845.1. NCBI lineage: Eukaryota > Metazoa > Chordata > Amphibia > Anura > Limnodynastidae > Mixophyes > Mixophyes fleayi. Next base: position 126,380,692 of record NC_134407.1, on the reverse strand, counting down.
TGGGCGGAGTTATACACTGACCTACTAAATTCTTAGTGTGTGTGGGAAAAAAATTCAGAAAGGGCTGAAATTTGGTATACTAAGATGTTTTTAATTTGTTAATTTAATTTGTTAATTGTTAAAAGTGTTCATAAAGATTTAAAAAATATATATATATATTTCTTGAAGGAGAAGTGACAGTTGGGAGTGGTTGGTGGTTGCCGGGGGTGACAGTGGGGAGTGGTTGGTGGTTGAGGCCTGGGCTATGGCCCAAATGCATGACAAGAACCTTTTTAACACTTTAAGTAGCTTGATTTGACTAGAATGCATGAGTATCATGCACAGGTTAACTTGTATATAATATACATATAAAAACCCCAAGGGTTTTCTTTACACGTGTTCCCCCAGCTCTGCTCGTTGTCTAAGTGGAAGCCGGCAAGAAGGTACACGGTAAGAGCGCCCAGCGTCTACTTACCTACGGCGGGACTCGGAGTGAGCAGAACTAAGTCTTACTCACTCCCCTGGGTCTTAGTTCGAGCCCCGCATGCACCTATTAGGGATAAAAATAAAAACATGAAAATCTATAACTAACTCAGTATAGGCAGCAGCTTACTCCTTTAGTCACTTAGCATAAACTGAGGAAACTGCAGTGAAGGAGGGGCATAGTAGGGGAGGAGCCACAGATCAAACAAGTTTTAAAGTGACAAGACTCCTGGAACCCACTACTATACCCAAGGTCTCGCAGTGTCCCCCAATGGCAGAATAGAGAAATATTTTATTTTTTTTGCAGGCACACTTTGTGTTTCATCTTGTTCCTCTCTATTATCAGAGCAAGGCTCTGCCTGGTCATCCTCCTCACATATGTAGGAACTTGTGCTGGGATAATTGCTGTAATCACCGCTGTCTAATACACATTTAGCTGCGGCCATACACTTTACTCAAAGTAGTTATAAATATCCATTTTGAAGGTTTTCTCAAATATCCAATTTGTTGTATATTCTTAGGGAGCTGATCCATCTCTTTTGTTTTCAGCAAGTTTACTGTTAGTCTTCTGCAAAATAATTAAAAATTTATATATTAGGGTTTTTGTTTTTTGGCCAAATGTTGATGTTAAGCTTCATATGGATATATAAAAACTTTGGAAACAAACGTATTGCCTGTACTCTCTAAAGTATCTTCTACAAGTAACAGCACATATTATTTTAATCAGAAAATACATAACTTTTAGCTAACAATTAAATGTAAGGTTCAGAAGGACATTTGAGGCTGATGTTGGATATGAAGAGGTGAGTGATAACTTCCTAGCCTCTCACAAACTTGACATTTGTAAAATAAAAATGCTAACTCTTACCTCCTCCTGGCTGGCTGACAAAGCTGCAGTCCAGATGCACTGATGTCCAGATGTACTGAAGTCTGACACAAAATGCTGTCCAGGAACAAACGCAGAATATCTATAGGGGAGGCACAAATATTAGATTTCAGAACAACAGAGCAAAACAACTTGACATCACTCACCTGTTGAACACTGACATTTACCGCTGGCCACAAGAGTTTAATAAATAAACAGCTTAAGGCTGCATGAATCATTTAAATTACCTTTGTTTATAGGTTAATGTATCCTACATTGTTAGTGCGGTACCCGGCAACAGTGCCGCTCCCCACAGGCCAGCACCCTAGGCAGCTGCCTGTTGGTGCCGCTGGCCCTGAGCCTACTAATGTTGTACATACTATAAAAGAAAATATGGAATAAAGAAAATTTTGAAACAAAACTTACCTAGTACTGTCTCTTTTTCTCTCACTGTCTTGTCTTGTAGTGCAGAAATGTTGAACAAGGAACTGGTCCTGTAATCCAATAAGAAACAAACTTTAGGATGTAAATTTATTATATCAAATGATACGTAAAACTATATTGTGTGTTTGCCTACCTATTATCGTCATATAAGCCTGCAACTAGTTATTAAGAGCAATATGGGAAGAGGTTTTTTAAAATGTTAAAACTGCCTTATTTAAACAAGAACAGGACCTCAAAATAGTGAGTTTAAACAACGTGTACTGGCTCAGTGTAATTACTTAAAGACAATGATGAGCAAAAGATAGCCCTTTGAGCCTTCACCTGCAGCCCCCAGCTCCTTCCTGCTTTATTGTCAGAAGTTTGTTATAGCTTGTAACACTTGTTTAAAATGCTTACTGATGTTATCACAGTTAGGTGTCACTGTCTTTGATTAAATGTAGTGATTAACTTCTTAATGAGATTGAGGGTAATTGTCAGCCCTTTTGAACTTTAAGCTGGGTACACACTACAGAGTTTTCCTCCAACTTTATATGCCGACCGATTTTACATGCGATCGATGGTCCGATCGCTCGGCCTATGGACTGCATACACACTAACCTTGTTTAAGACGATAAAGGGCAGAGCGGACGTCCCTTTAGCGATTTTTTACAGCCATGTTGTCGTGAACACTGATTTTAATTTCATACACACTAAAGCATCATTTGTGGAGCATGTAACGATATAATAATATAATACATTAGCATAAAGGGGCAGAGCTTTCACTATAGTTAACACCCAAAGCCGCATAAAAAGAGAAAGTAACAGTGTCTCTTCATTCATTCCTATAAAATAGAAGTTTATTACCATACATAAAATTTAGAAAAACATTTAAGTGGTAAAGTGCAATGCAATGATTATTCCCTAATAATAAAATCCCTTTGTATGCAATGGAATGCTCCATTCTCTGCGGGCATCATCGCTGATTGGTCCACAGCAGAAACGACTGCCCATGTCTGAGTGTATAAAATGACAGAGGAACCTGTCTGGCGCCGAGGAGCGTGAGACGATGGCAAGTGAGGAGAAGGTGTCAGTGGGGGTTGCGGGTGAGGAGAAGGTGTCAGTGGGGGTTGCAGCTATGGAGACGGAGACTGAGTCAGAGATGGTGCTGGAAGGGCCAAAAAATGTTGAAAAAGTTAAGGTGGGGGATGGAGATACTCAAGAAGAGCAAAGAGCAAATCCAATGAGCCCAAGAGAGGTGGAGATGATGGTCAAAGTACTGGACCAGGACGACAACGACATTAAAAAATGTCAGTAGCACATGTAGTGTACCTGTTTGAAGGACTTACACCTAATTTGTAAAATAGTTTTTTTGTTTGTCAGAACGAAAAATTAACAGTGAGAAGGCTTGTTTAGATACCACTGATACCACTAATTTAACGCCTGTTATCAAGCAAGAAAAAATTGAAAAAGAAAAAGATATGAAAGAAGTTAGACACAAAGTTCAGTGAACATCTATAGACAACTAAATGCTTTGGGCACATACCTGTACCATTATAATAATCAAAATGGCGCCTGTTTTCCAGAATATATGGAGGTTAAGCCCGCTATTATTGCGATTGCGCCACAGGGACCAAAGCATAAACTGATCTCGAACAGTGTGCAAGGTGAGAAAATTTGAGTATTTCTGGCGTTGGATATATAAATATATAGACGTTTAATGGTAAACATTCTTTATCTCCTTGTTTCGTAGGTAAAGAAATCAAAGGGGATAGAAACCCAAACGACATCAAGACCTGTTCTGCCACAAACCAGTAGCACCTTTAAAGTGTAATACTATTTTTTTCACCTGTCAAATTGTAAAAAATGTTGTACTTTTTTCCTGCAATAAAACTGTTGCATGAACACTGTGTGGTTTATTCAGGGTATTTTACAAATATTAGTTAATAAAGGTTAATATGACTTTATAACTTTAATAGTTTATAAAGGTTAAAGTTTATAAAGGTTAAATGTGAATAGATTGCCAACATAGATTCAAAGAGTAATAACACACGTGCTTTATACACGTGTAATGGTCTGCAGCCAGACAGGTGCAATATACATCTATACAAAACACAAGCCTGTGATGTGCGGATACCGCACCTTGTGGGACTGGTACAGAAATCACAAATTTACATACACACGCCCCCCCCAGGTCGAGGAAGTATCGGAGGATTGTCGTGGATCTGTTGGAAGTTTATACACACTACACAACGGAAACGAGATTAGAACGAAAATATTTAACGGTACGACCAACCAAATGAGGCGACAATCGTCCATTTGGGCAGACTTTCGACCATCGTGTCACTACACACACTGACCCGACTTTTGAACGAGCGGTCGTATGTCGGCTGGTTGAGCTAATTATTGGACGAAAACGCTGTAGTGTGTACCTAGCTTTAGTGTATCAGGTTGCCTATCACTTTTATAGGGGCTATTTAGATGTGTAGCAAAAAAAACAACATTTTAAAATTATTATTGCAGTACCGTGTTAGCCAGGAAAAATCTATGTGATGTTAAACACAGTACTATAATACTTTTGTCTTTTTTGACACAAAAGTATTTAACACCACATGTGGGCTATTTACTAATCTGCAGTAAACATAGCAAACACAATGCTCTTTCCAGCAGTGAACATGACAATTAAAACAAAACAAAACACAGAGCCACTCCCAGCTACTCCATATGGACAGATATCTACACGCCTGTATAACATGAAAGCATGAATGGCATTCAATGGTCCAGAATATTTTTGCCAATATCTTAAGCTATGCACAGCTCATTTAATCAGATTTCTGTGCAGACATTTGGGGTGAGTGTGTATTTATATTATTGGGCCTTTGTTTTACTTATACTATAATGATATAAAAGTGACCAAATGTGCAGAGATATGGGTGATTAAATACACCCTGGGAGGTCATTATAATCTCCCAGTACTCCGTGAGTCTCCCAGACATTCCAGGAGACTAGGCAACAATGCATAAAGTGCTTTATTATATAAATTTCATAAGTAGAACCCGAAGCCTGTAATTGTTTTTTTCCAGGTGATTGTTGGTCCTTCATGGCCTCTCAATAATGTTTTTATTAATGGAATAAACACATTTTCATATTGTTGATGTAATCATAGCTTTTTCTCCTTAAGTATTCTTATGCTCAATAATAATTTCTCCATTTAGCTACTTTACATTCCTTATGCACTTCACTACAAAATTACAGGCCTTCGTTATTTCTAGCTTCACCACTGGAGGGCAGATTTCCTCTTATTTAGTCAGCAGCAGTACTGTGGCCAACCAACTAATTCTTTACTGAAAAGTATTTTGTCTTTTCATTGGGCCACAGGAATGACTGTATTTTGCCTTGTAGAAATGTGTTTGAGTTTATTGATGGATATACATCAAAACTTGCAGTTTACTATATTATTAACAGCCTTCTTAAAAATAATTGGACTCCATAGTTAATTTCCCATGATGAATAAATAGTGCTAATTCTTGGAAACATGCAACCTACTTAGTGACAGACACATCCTGCTGAAACGCTTTGTCAATATGTGTATGTCTAATCAGGGCCGTAACTAGGGCTGTGCGACAGGGGCGATCGCCCAGGGAGCAACACTAAAGGGGGGCGCAATTTAGGAATATTTTAGGTTCATTTGGTTAAAATTGAGGGCTAGGGGGGCGGCATTTGTCTTTCTCGCCCCAGGCACTAGAATTCTAAGTTACGGCTCCGTGTCTAATATAGATAGAGCTATAACCTATTGCTATTTTGACTGAAACAATATAAAGGCAAAATTAATTAAAGTGGACAATTCTTAACTTCAGATGATGGATGGATGGATTTAGTTGACTCTTTGTTAAACAAAACAAAATAAGATCACTTTTATATTTAGTCTATCACTGAAACTACAATGGCAGGAAAAAAAATAACTTTTTCAACCACTGGAATCCGCTTTGAATCTGTATACCCCTTCTCATTTTATTAAATACACACACTCACCTCATATATGTCTTCACATTTGGTTACACTTACTTTGATATAATTATACTACTTATAGTATAAGTAAACCAAAAGCCCAATAGCAAGTAAAATGAATAAATAGCTTGTTTTGCTTGGTGATCTGCATAACTAAGAATAAATCTTTCAGGGACCGAACTTTTTCATGTAATCCTTGTTGAAAAAAATATAGAATGCTGGCTTCCAGGAGACCACAGTAAATCATCCTGCTCTGCTTCACCAGAGATAGATGTGCAGACAGGAAATTTAAAGTCTGTTCAGTGAATTTGAATTCTGCTTTATTCATTTTAGTATAAATTCACTTTTTAACTGCATGTTTTACTTTAAACTGTCTATCAGCTCAATGCAGCTTAGTTCACTGCCTCTTCTGAGTCCTGGGCAATGCTATGTGATGGCTGCTGTCTTCTGCACAGCCTCATGCACAGTTTTCAGTCAGATCGGAGCACCGCAAGTACTTCACTTATCCGGTATACCTACCCTGGAAATCTACATCTAGGAAGGCTGTGGGTTATCATCTTTTTTCCAGGACTGTATTACCATCTGTTGTGATATGCCTATCATCTATTCCTATCTGGCAGGAGTACCTGCATGTCTCATTTAATTTTGAAGACTTTATGTCGTGTATTTGAAATAAAGGAATTTATTTTTATATTGAACGTAATACACTAGATGGTTTTGCTTTATATCTTTTGGCCTGCTCACAATTTCAGAGGAAATTCGTTTTCATGACATCACTTTAATGAAGATCATAAAGAACATCTTTATAATATATGCAAAATTCAAAATTCACAGAGTAAGCATAATACCTAAAGGGAAAACACTGTGCTGAAAGGAGTAACATTGGTCTGATTTCTTCGAGGGCACATTCACAAGTTGGTGTTCTGTACGTTTTCCTACAAAAGGGGATCTACACTGTGAATATTGATTTGGATTACTTTTCCTGTGTTACATAGAATTGCACATAATTATATTCTCTATACAGTATTTATTTAAGTGTTTGCACTAAAAAACATAGGTAATGCAACTTTGAGAGTACTCTTTCACAATGTTGGAATATTCAAATTGATGGCATGTAAACTAGCTAATACACTTCAATGTGTCCTGTATACAAGACTCTTCCCTGGGATTCATTAATGCCTGAAAACCACCTCACACATAAATAATGTCAGGGAAAACTATTTTTACCATTTACATTCAATAGCATTAGTGCAATGTGTGTTGCTAGAACACTGCTCTACTTCTCCTTTACGTCCAGCAGCTAAACAGGAACTACTACATTTGCAGCAGCAGCAGCAGCCGCCTCCCCTGTGCACCATGTGACTACAGCGGTCACATGACCTGTGATGTCAGAAGGACCTTCGGATGAAGAGAACTAGTTAATACATGTACTGAGGTCTCAGTACATAGCAACTGTTTTGGTTTATGGAGATCGCTTTCCTGACCTTCATTTACGGACACTGGCTATAGGTGAGCCACGTCCTCTTATAGGGAGACCCCTCTGTATATAACAGGAGCTTGAAGGTCAGGACTGGCACAAGTCACCATGTCATGTTCTTACTTCTGTTATTTAACATGTTTGTCTCGTCACTCTTCTGTGCTATGGACAGGCAGTGGGCAGATTCATTGGGTGTTTCTCTAATTAAACAGACGTGTTCTGGAATTTGTCCTTGTAACTATGGAAGGATAATAAAAATATAACTATCGTTTTTATCTAAAATACCTAGGTGATTTAATTTACAATACTAGAAAGCATGTTAGGGCAGATCCATGTAATAATTCTTAAAAGGCTAATCTCAAAATGTTTTAATTACGAGGAACGTTATATAAACCACATACTGACACGGACAACCAAAAAAGTACAAAATTAAACATTAGAACACTTAATTTGTTTCCAATCATGTTTCTATAAGGCTTCAACAAGGTTCAAGACAAAGTATACTCCAGAATGTGCTAAATGGTAGAAAAACGATCCTTATCATTCCTCACAATATTTCAGACATTCCCCTCCTTAAACTGTTTCATTTTTAGGAAGATACAATTAGTGATCATGTCTGTGTATAATAAAATCACTGAAAAGTAACAATCCTTTGTTTTTTTCCCTTCCTTTTTGAATGATGGGTTTCCATGCCTCTATTTTATTGACACTTACCTCAGTTCTGCTTTTGCTGACTTGGTATGCCATGATGAAGTTTCTCAGAATTGGTAACTTTGTATATACTGAGAATAAAAAATTCAATGCATTGTGTATATGGTGTGTGCCGTCATGCCACAATCCTACAGCACAGCACATCATGTGTCATGGATACATGGACAAGCCCTTAGGAGTGAAATGAAGTCGAAGTCAGGGATTAGGCATGTAGTACAGTGTTTCACAGAAATATAACAGCATGTTGTGGTCAACCTGTAATTTTTTTTTTTAAAATAATTAAATCCTGTTCTATAATTCAAGGAAGGTGACAACCATGCAAATCGGTCTCCATGTCAAAATATTTTTTCTGGTTTAGTTGCAGTATAAAGCAGATTTTTAAAAAATTTTTGCCTTAAAAAAAATAATGGTTTCATTGTTGGATTCCACAGCAGCGTGAGTATGACATTTGCTGTCATTGTAACTTATGTGGTTATGTACACACCAAACCGTTCTAGGGAGATTTTCATTCATTTAGAGCTAATCATAGATCATTCCTATTTTTTGTTCAACGCATGCTATAGTTAGTCACCCAACTGAATGGAGATATAGGGACTATGTGTAAGCTTTGTAATAATTTGTGATTGCCATTGAAACTGACACACTACAGCTGTACCATCTGACCATCTACACAGCAGAAGCTGACTGCTCAGTTATCCCGAAAACATCAAACCTTTATGGGGCTTTAACCATATACTGTTTGTGATTTCATCCTGCAGGATCCAATGTTTCTACGTCCATCCCTTTTCTCTCGTGGCCTTTGCACTAAGAACCTCCAACATTTGCCTACTGAAGCCCTTTCCTATGAGACAGAGAAACGTTGTCGTCAGATTCTAAGCAAAACCCCTCTCCCCCAGAAGGCATCAGCTGGTGTTCTGGTGACCCTATGCACCGTCAGAGGTGCTCCCTCCTTTCTGTACACCTTACGCTCTTCCAAGCTGAAGGGAAGACATAAGGGAGATGTCAGGTAGGTGATATAAAATGGCAGGACTATTTTCTGCTTTTCTGATCTATAAAATCCAGGTGAGTACAATAAAAGCATACTAGACAACATAATAATAGATAAGTTGTGCTCAGCTTTTGTTTTTTTAAAGCTGGGACTCCCTCCCAAAAATGTAACATTGAGCTATTATTTTAGAACTCCCTCCCAAAAATGTTGCATTATGTCTGAAAATGATGGGGTCCCCAAAAACAGACTCTGGCATCCCATTTGGGGTTCCAATATAAGAGATATTATAACTTTAATGGCTAACTAAGGTAGCAGGAAAGAAGGCCTCATTTAGCGCTTAAGTGGAATACCAGATTGTAGCTTTTAATGATAATTATGTTCTGTATAGCTCCATCATATTCTGCAGCACTGTCCTGTCTCACTCAGACACATCCGTCCCTGCCGCAGTAGAGCTTTCAATTTAATTTCCTTACCCCACGCACACAAACACCATGAACAATCTAGTCAGAAGCCCAATAACATACCAGCTGTGTCTTTGGACCATGGGAGAAAATTAAACCAAACTCGCATGAAGATTTGTGGTGAACATATAAACTCCCCACAGGTAACTGCCCATGGATCTCTCTATGCTGTGATATTGCTTGTTGTTTGGTCTGTTTGAAATGCAACAGGAGAAAAGTTGTGTGGACATATCTGTGTCCACACACAATATTATTGGATGCATGGTGAAAGACAGAAGGGTGGTTATCAATAGCTACATCACAGCACTGGGACCAGGGAATCAACTAGGTGGAGTTTGTATGACTTGTATAGGTTTTCTCTCACAGACCTAAAACTGGTAGGCTAACTGACATGTAACAAAATTGACCCTAGTGTTTGTGGTTAAGAATTTAGAATGGGGCTGATGTGAATGACTAAGCATTCTCATATTATAAGGTGATGCATAATATGTTGGTACTATATTAAAGGATGGTAATAAGGATAATAATGAGCAGAATCAGTCAATCGGTAAGATATACCTATAGTCTGTGCAGACTATAAAACTGTATCTAGCATTTCCAGTCACCTGTACTATGCAAGGCTCAATTAAGTCATGAACATTTTTTAATCTTGAGGACATTTATGTCCAAATCATGGATCATTCTGCAAGGCCATAAGTGCAATAATTAGAATTGGCAGCTGCTCTGTTGTTACTGAGGTTTTTTCAGGGTATTGTCCCTCTTTTAGTTTAAATTCTACTTGCGCAGCCAAGATGTTTTGTGCTATGAGATTAATTCCCATCGTTTGACGAGTAAACCATTTAAAACACCATCATCATCTCACAAAGGCATTCACACCGCAGTTGATATGTATATATTTTATATTATGTAGTTTCCCAGGAGGAAAGTGTGATGCATCAGACAGAGATGTCATAGAGACAGCATTAAGGGAGGCACGGGAAGAACTTGGGGTGGCAATCTCTCGTAACACCGTCTGGGGCCACATGAAGCCAATCACGGATTGGGTAAGAAAAAGAACAATCAGAATATAACAGAAATCTAATATATAAAAGAGAAAATTTGTCCTTCTGTCTGTCTTTCTATACAAATCCACATTTTTCAAGCGAAGATCATGAAATTTTGCATACGAGTGTATTAAAACATGACGGAGGCAACTAAAAAAATTTAAAATTGAAATTCATTACGGGGTGGGGGTGGTAACACCTAAAAATCATCGAAAACGACCGTAACTATGGAATGTCTGGAACAATTTACACCAAACCTGGTACACATATGACTTACAGTCTGACAACAAATATTGTGGGGGCAAGACACCCCTAGCACTCTTAAGGGTGGGGGTGGCGAGGGGGGTAACACCTAAAAATCATCGAAAACAACCATAACTCTGGAATGTCTGGAATAATGTCTTGGAAGAAGTTCCAAAAAAAAGGGGAAATATATTTTTTCTGGATGCACCCGGAGGAACTGGTAAGACGTTTCTCATCAAGTTGTTACTTGCTAAAATTTGAGTACATTCCAAGATAGCTATTGCTGTGGCCTCTTCTGGAATTGCTGCAACTTTGCTCCCTGGTGGAAGAACAGCACATTCAGCTTTCAAGTTACCGCTTAATCTGGCCCGAAGTGAAACTCCCGTCTGCAATATCACTAAACGAACAGAAAAAGCTCAGATTCTGCAGCAATGTCAGGTCATTGTATGGGATGAATGCACCATGTCACACAAAAATGCTTTACAGGCCCTCAATCAAACACTTCAATTTTTAAGAGGCAATGATTTACTAATGGGTGGAGTCACTGTTGTATTGGCTGGAGATTTTCGACAAACATTGCCGGTCATTCCAAAAGGAACAATGGCGGATGAAATTAATGCATGCCTTAAATCATCACATCTTTGCAGGCATGTTCGCACTTTGAGACTAACCACAAATATGAGAGTTTCTCTGCATGGCAACACAATGGTCGGTCAGTTTGCTGATCATTTGTTAAATATTGGGAATGGTTTAATGCCGCTTCATCCAGTAACTGGTCTCTTCAAACTCAGAGAAACACTTTGTAACACAGTTGTGTCTTAAAATTCTTTAAATCCCGGGCAACGCCGGGTATTCTGCTAGTTAATAATAAAAACTACAAATATATCATAAACCTTGTGTAGGCAGATCTACCATATTCTGGCAGGTGTCCAAAACAATGTACAGCCTCACAGCATATATTGTGCAACTGCAGTATGTTACTCTGTTACCTACTTGATATATTACATTGTTACTCAGCATTTACTTGCATTTTTCTCCTGAAAACGATCATTACAGATTTGATAAACGTATGATTGTATACCGAGGTCACAGCCATTGTTAAAGCATTGAATGAGTGCTGTGAATTGACATTGCTGCTAGTGAGGAAAGACACACTTACTCAGCTCCTCCACTTAACAGTTTTCTTTCTATTCTTGCAGACAGGAATGGTAATAGTTCCCGTTGTAGCATATATAGGATGTCTGGAGGACCTGGCAGCAAATCCCAATCCAGAAGAGGTTAGTAATGCAAACATAGAGATTAATTTTAATATTGTTTTAGACAGGTGCTCATGCCAAGCTGTATCTATATTGTTTACATGAAATAGGCACAGGGGCTTGGTTGGGGAAACACGTGCCTAGTGACCTCTAACCCAGCCACCCACAAAAAAAAACCAAAACAACCATATGTATAGTAGACTGTTGCTGTCCTTGGAAGGGGGTCAAATTGTTTTATATTGAAATGTTAAATATAGCATATGCTATGACAAAAAAGGTATTAAAATATGCTGTGCTAGAATCTTATTCTGGGGGGAAAAAGGTGCTTAGCATTTGTACAATAATAAAGAGTTAATACTTAGGCTATGTCAATATCTAGCCCGTGTAGTACGGCCATGATTCACTAAGAGGAATAGAGGTAGCAGCTACTTGAGGAGGAAGATGGCCCTCATGGGTTGGCAGATGGACAGCCCTATCTTAGGGTACAGAGGCCTGTGTAATTTCACCATTTACTTCCCACTCTTCTGTATTTCTGTGGAAGTCCTTTGCATTCTTAGACAATGACCTTCATCAATAACTGTCCTATTATCAATAATATATGTTGCACCATAATGTTTTTTTTGTTTTACATTCAGACAAGAGCCTTTCTAGCATGGTTTTTGTTGCTTTTCTGCCTGCACGTATAGCACAGCATCACCCTTATTGCAAAAATTTGTGAACAACACTAAGGTTTCAAACTTCAACGATGAGGCATAAGTGTTTTTATCTTGGGGGTTTAGTTCCAGTGATCTTGCAGTAGTGCTGAAAATCCTTTAACTGTATGTTGTATATAAGAATTACTTTACTGCTAAAAACCCAGTGAAGAGTAAAAAGGAACTGTTGTTTTAAAAGTACTCGCATATTGTGAAAAGTATTCAACTTTTGTGTAAACAATTGTTCTGCCAACCAAGTTTCTCCTTCAGCCCTGACTCATGTTGGGGATAAACCCAGCCTAACAGCAGTGTCCCCAAGCCGGCGCAGTATATTTTATCCTTTAATCTGTTTCTCAGAAGCCAGTGATTTATTCGCACAGAGTGTCCCTTTTGGGACTTGTGTTCTGGTATGGTTTATTTGTCCCTAGCTGTACGTCTCTTCTTTGCTATATGTAAACTGACCCTGCCTGGCAATGGGTTAAGCTAGCATCTGAGGAATTGTGCTATTCTTAATATGCCTCATTGCCTGTTGGTGGAGATTATCTCCAGAGTAATGCCAGAGTCCCCCATTGGAGTAAAAATAAAAAAGTTCTATATTTAATGGATTCTATTTTACATTCCACTGCCTTCACGTATGTGGATGCTGCCATGATAATCTGATAAGTTATGTTCCAAGTTTCCGCACTGACTTAATACAAACCCGATGCAGTTGCAGGACTGCAGTTTGAAAGCATATTAAATTCTCAATGAACCAGGCTTGTGTCCATTCCACCTTAGCTACAACCTGAACTTTAACAGGGTTTTTTTTTTATGTCTTCTCATTTCTTCACATTGACCTTCCTATTTCAATGTCATGGTTTTTCACAGGTGGAGTCTCTTCTCACACTCCCACTGTCTCTGGCATGTACAAGCTCTGCCCGCGGGTATACGTGCTTCCGCCAGCATGGTCGATACTCCTACACTCTACCCGTCTTCCGGCTGCCAGGACACAAGGTGTGGGGACTCACAGCCATGATGACAGACTCTGCACTTTCCCTGCTGTTCCCAAATTCATACAGCAGCATTCTCAGTGGACCTCGCAAGCGCTAGCACATCCAATTGCTATCCATCCCAAAAGACTTTCCATGGAGTTTATAACAAAAACTTTTGAACAAGAGAAGCCAGCTTAGAACGTTGAGGTTTATTAACACAAACATCACATGGTTCTCATTCTCTACTTTGCTCCTCAGTTAAATAAAATAAATTCCATTACATCATTTTAAGTCTCCTGGCCACTCAGTTGCTGGCCTGCTGTCTCTTTGCTGCATGAAACTGTTTAATTCGTTCTTCCAACTCTGGGCGGAAATGGCGGATCAAACCCTGCAAGAAGATTATTAACGTTAGTGTATAGCCAGTGACCAAGTCCACTTGTATTGGCGAGAAGATGGTATATTTTAAATAGGTATTAACTAGTTAGTCCACAATTGCGCTTCTTTTTTTTTAGGCTTGAACAAAATGAGACACTTTAAATCAATTACAGATAAAATTGCAGCGAATGAAAATCAATTTATATCTAGTACGATAAAAAAGAGTGCAAAGTAAAAAGAAATGACTACAGCTTTAAATGCAACTTGTGGCTTCATATAAATAAGTGACATTTTGAGCAGATCATTTTATTTATAAGCTACACCACAAAACTGCAGATCCGAGCAGATGTTCAATTGCCTTTATTTTGGATATTTGCTCAAACATACAGAAATGATGAGGGTGGGGGTCTTAAGTCAGAATGGTTACTTAAAGCACACCCACTTTTAATATGTCAAACATCAATTTGTTTTTTCCCCTCTTAAAATATGTACCCAACATGAAATACTTAAATTGTGAAGTTTGCAGAAATAAGAACATGCTCCAACTGTTAAATTCTACTATGTATACCGCAGGTCTCTGCAGATTACCTCTGACAAGTGTAAACGCAGAGCGTTTATTCTAACTAGACAGCACATGTCTATTCCCACACTCCAGTTTGTTTTGGCATGTGCCTCATGCCTGTTAAGAGGGTTGTCACTCCTAAAGTATGAGGATTATTCTAAATACATAGATATGGTACAGTTAATGGTAAGTCAAATGCCAGGGCAGATATTTCTTATGTCAAAATTTTAGGTGCATTGGGTGTTCAGTTAAGAGATAACCCCCATAAGTGAATTACCTGTACAGGCCATGCTGCGCCATCTCCCAATGCACAGATGGTGTGGCCCTCGATTTGCTTGCTGATCTCCCACAACATATCGATTTCTGCTTCACGGGCATTTCCTTTACACATACGCCATATGACCTTATTCATCCAGTCGACCCCTGGAGGAAAGTTACAAGGGTGTAAGAGGTGGACAAATGTCATGTTTACAGTTTCAGCTAAAACAAAGTTAAGATTTACTGACACACTCTTACCCCTCAAAACAGTTGAGGATTTAATTAAAAGAAGGACCAAATTAAAAGTTGTGAATTTGGCCTTTAGAAAGAGAACCAGTTATTCATGCAGAAGGATCCAATGGGCATAGCTGGATGAAATGGTGCCTACTGTTGTATCTGTTCACCACTGCATTATAATTATCAGTCCCAGTGCTGGGTTTGTCAAATGTAATTGCTTCAGTGGTCAGAACACCAATTATATATAATAATTATAATAAATTGTTTCAAACAGACAACAAAGCAGCCCAAGATAACGACAAAAAGCATTCACCCAATAATCGATATAAACGCCCGATGGCTAATCAGGTTCTGATGGAGTGTAGCACAGGCAGGATTAGTTTCCTGATGAGGTCAGGTGACAGATACAGATCCTAATGATAGATCTTTTTCTCTACATAGCCCTCACAAAATGAACTGCACAGTCACTATTCCAAGTTTCTCATGCAATGTGCGGATTTATAGCATAGCAGAAATCAACCACACAGCTTTGCGTTATTTTGTCGATTCCAAAAAAAAGAAAGTCAGAAAGAGATAACATCCTACCTTCTCTGCAGGGCGTGCACTGACCACAGCTTTCATGTTTATAGAACTCGATGAGGCGCGCAATAGCCCGAACAATGTCTGTCTGCAATAGAGAGCATAGCAGGGATGAAAGAAACCTAGGTAATGTTAGCACTATACTAGATAAATGGTATAGCTTACAAGGGTGCCACTCATCTCACTCTCAGTGACGGATGTGCTTAGTTTCAGGAATCTTTCCAGAGACATGTTATTAACTGCACAAGTTAAGAGGTCAAATAGAAAAAGAACACTTACCGATTTATCCATTACAATTAATGCAGCAGTGCCAAGACCAGTCTGTGCCTGTATAAGAGCATCAAAGTCCATGAGGACAGTGTCACAGACAGAACGTGGGATGAGAGGGGTGGAGGAGCCTCCAGGAATTACAGCAAGCAGGTTATCCCAGCCACCGATAACACCACCTATAGTAAGGAAAGACTCCAAACACAGTCATCAAAAATCATAGGGCCGCAATGAATTGCAAATAGATTTCTCTTCACTTCGTATTGCACTTTTTGCTTATAAAGGCTTGCACAGAGAACCTTTAATTTGATTTTTTAAGTGTTAATATCAGTAAGCTGCCACCACTAGGCGAATATAAAATGATATAGTTATATACTAACATTATAATAGCATACTTGTTGGACTTTTGCAAATCGTAATGTTTGAAGAAAAGGCATCTCTAAGACATGGAAGTACCCTTGCTACATTTGGCAAAAAGTTCTACAAAACATTAATATAAAAGTTTCAATAACCCCTTATAGTGTGTAGAGTTTAGTTGAAACTGTCATTTTTTTTATTTTATTTCTCAATCTAAAGTCTATTTTAGTTTTCTCCACTTTATAACATAAAAAGGTCCCATGTATCCAGACTGTTAGTACAGCTTACCCTAATTATCACTTGTCCCCTCAACGCCTTTATAGAACATACCCTTTCCACTTCTTAAAACCCTTCCACCCCAGTACCTGCATGTCTTTCTATGAGCTCCTTCAGTGGGATAGACATCTCTTCCTCTACAGTGCACGGACTGTTCACATGTCCGGAGATGTTGAACAGTTTGGTTCCAGAATTTCTTTCCCGACCGAAACCGGCAAACCAGGAGCCTCCACGCCGGCAGATGGTGGGAGCCACAGAAACAGTCTCTACATTAGCAACAGTTGTTGGGCAGCCAAAGACTCCTGGAAGAAAGGTTAAGACACCGATTGTCAACCATTTGCTACAAATGTAATTTTCTATATCCAAGAGCAACACAGATTGTTTTCTTGAAGTGTGACAACACTTATGTATTGGGGCATAACTCAAGATATCTGGAATTGTATGGTCTCTTTCCTACATATTTCAGTACCAGTAATTCTCATCTCTACTGCTGCCCTAAGCAGGCAAGTCCTGCTATGAATGCTTTGAAACAATTATAAAGCCCTTTTATTCACCATAGTAACAAAAGGCAATGTTTATCAAGCCATCAAATAGCAGTACACATACGAGAGGCGAGTCAGTAGCAGTCACCACAGAAGCTCCATGTATCAGTGTCCCTGTTAGACAAAGGCATAGATGCTAAATAAGAAAGAAAAAAAAATTGAAACATCAAAATTCATACCAACATCAGCAGGGAAAGGAGGCTTGAGGCGGGGTTTCCCTTGCTTTCCTTCAATGCTTTCAATTAAAGCGGTCTCCTCTCCACAAATATACGCTCCAGCTCCTCTCACCACGAACACATCAAAATCAAATCCTGAGCCACAAGCATTGCGTCCAATAAGTCCTGCAGTATATGCCTCTTTGATGGCCACCTGTTCCAATGACAGTGTCATGGGTCAAGTTCCTTATCTTTATATGCATGCCTCCTACCCTGCCCAGGTGAGTACCTGTAGGTTGGATGCCTCATTGTAGAACTCTCCTCGGATGTAGATGTAAGCAGCTCTTGCACCCATGCTGCGACCAGCCACCAGACAACCCTCCACCAACTTGTGGGGATCATGTCTCATGATCTCGCGGTCCTTACAGGTCCCTGGTTCCCCTTCATCTGCATTGACCACAAGATATTTTGGCCTGAAATATTAACAAGGAGGAACATTCTATTTATAGTGCAGAGGTACAGCAAGATATGTACATTGTCCACACAAAGCCCCTATCCCAATAAAGATATCCTTGTGATTGAAGTGGTCGAAGTGAAAATTTAGAAGTGGCGGTATGGAAAATAAATGAATGGAATTTCATAATTTTACAGTGAAGGCCGTAGGAGAAGTGGTGGTATGGCAGCCCACTTAGACCACTGATTAGCCAGAGGAAAAGAAAAAGGACCCCTAAAGTGCACATGTTTACATTGTATAATGGGTTGTTACAGCTACTATTTAACTAATATTCCACATATTCACAGTATTGTTGTTCTGTTAAAATCTTATGGCTCGAAAAAAGCAGATTGACATAATCTCAGATTTCTAGGGTTCTATGTTTTCTAGATTCTAGTAACAACCCTCCATTCTTCCCTATACCTTTCAAGAGAAGAACACTGGGCAGCAGGGTTTACAAAACAAATCTTTTCTCAGGCAAAACTTTAAAAAGACGAACTATGCCCACAATTGGACGAATTGGTTAAATCTATGGATTTTTGTTAGGTAATCTCTAAACAGTATTTTAATGAGAACTTGGACTCTATATTCTATAAATGACAAGCTAGTTCTCGCTCAAAAGTGAATAGAGAAAGTAACAAGACAAGAGACCCGTGTTGTGCAGGGATATTTAGAAACACTGGACCTGCCCACATTATTTTTGTAACATTGATTATTTGACACTACTCTTGATGATGCATGGAGGAGTTTGATTTTCATTTGTGGTTTTCATTCAAGCTGCTATTCACGATTTACTGTTTGCTAGGTGTCGTGTGATAACCATGGCGACCACAGTCATATGACATACGAGGAATGGAGCAGAGAGGCTTTGGAACATACACTGTATAACCACCCAACCCCTTCTCTGGTCATGTGGCCACCAGGGAGCTTGGTGACTGACTGAGACCAAGATCAGGTTACACTCTCCTGGGAACAAGTAGAAGCCAAAAGGTTTCAAATGATTTAGAATTTTTTTTTTCTGCAGTGCAACCAAATAATCTCCCCCAAAAATCAATTCCGCAAAGGGAAAACCAAGTTATAGGAGAAACTCCTGGAAAAAACGAGTGGTTATAAATATCTATGTGGGATTGCACCTTTAAGAGCAGGCCCAAATAACTAATTTGGAACTCCCATAGAGAGTACAGAACTTTACCGCCCATCAGATGGTTTGTTCATAAAGCTCCATTTGAGTCCTGTAGGGAATCCAGCACCCCCCCTTCCACGCAGGCCGGAAGTTTTTATCTCTCCCAATATCCAATCCACTCCTTTCAGTAGAATTTCCTTGGTCTTGTACCAGTCACCACGGCTCATAGCCCCCTTCAACCTGCACAAATAGATGGACATTAGTGGTCAGGTAACAATATTTCAGAGAACAGACAATAAATGGTAAGATGTAGAGTATAGGACAATGTTAGCTTACCTCCAATCATGACGGCCATATAGATTTGTGAAAATTCGATCCTCATCACTTAAGGGCCCAAACTTTGTCTTCTTTGGTGCCTGGAAAGATAAAGAATTGAGATTTATTTTACAGCACTATATTTATTGGGCACCACAATATTTCACAGCATTGTACACATTATAAATGTGATGTAGTTGAACAACAAGCAAAATATTGAACAAACTAAAATACCAAAATCAGAGACAAACAAGAAGCAAATAAAAGATCGTAAATCTTGAGGAGATGGTAACATACAAGAAGACAGGAGGAAGAAGGGTCCTGCTGCTGAGAGCTTACAGTCTAGTGGGAGGAATCGGTATGTTAAAGGGCAGGCTGTCCAGTCAAGAGAAGAATTATGTGGGAGAATGGAATGCTTAACATGAAGTAGGCGTGTGCTTTAAAGGAGCATTTAAAGGCTGGGAGAGAGAGATTGTGGGAGAGCATATCATAGATGTGGAGCAGCATGAGAAAAATCAAGGAGGAGCTGGTAACCATTGGACAGTCAAGGCACAGGACGGTTGCACAATGGAGAGGGCGGGAGGAAGGGTATAAGGAGATGAGATCAGAGGAAATAGCAGAAAGTTTGGGTGAAGGCTATTTGTGAGGGCGAGAAGTTCCAATTGGCAGAGTGGAGTCAGGAGAGGAAACATCAATTTTGCCATCACATTGAGGAATGATAGATGCAGGGAGAGGGATACCAGACAGAAGGAGGTTACAGTATTTGAGGAATAACGAAAGAGTGGATAAGAGTTTTGGTTGTGTCTAGGGTGAGAATGGGTTGTATCCTGGCAGTGTTACAAAGGTGAAAGCAACAGGCCTGGTATAGGGAGTAAAGGAGAAGACAGTAAAAGATGACATCAAGGCAGCAGACTAAAGGAACAGAGGAGGGTGAAAGGTTAGCGACAGAGAGAGAAATGGGGGAAGAGGGAAGATTATGAGCTCAGTTTTAAGGGTCTAAAGTTGTACATCACAATTCCCAGAATTTCCTTAATTTGTACATATATAAGAGATTACTGGTTCCTAAAAAGCTATTTACTTGATGGGGCTTTCATTTATCCATCAAACTATCGTAGCAATTCTAAAAATTATCTTTGCTGTGGTGGCCTGCCCGTTACACCAATAGCCTTTAGGGCAATTAGAATTCCCTACAATTACAACATTGTCCAATAAAATAGTAATATCCATACAACATGAGATCCATGCGCCTAAAATAAAAAAAAATAAAAAAACCCACACAAACAAAAAACCTTTAAATTCCATGGTCAAAAGCTAAATTTATAAAATAGCCAAAACAATAAAGTAAATATGTTAAACTACAATAAGTGTTGCCAAGCTAAAATTGCATAGATAACAGCTAACATAATGGCAAGCGGAAAAAACACCCCCCCCCCCCTCACCCCCACCCAGTGTTACCTGATTTAAAAGGGTTGCTAATAAAGAACATATCAAGGAGACAACATTGATTAAACAGTTATGTTACAGATCCACAGACATAACATGTTGAAGGGCCTGTGTGGCCGAAAAAAGGTTGGTAGTTTCTGTGTGAGACTGCAGTGTTTATATTTGGCCACAATTGTCTCCTCAATATCTTCTTTATTATCTCTATGCAGCAGTGATGATCTCTAATAGAAAATGTTGCTGTTGATGGTGTCCTAGGTGTAGAGCTGCGGGTTTGAAAAAGTGGAGATGTTGCCTATAGCAACCAGATTCTAGTTATTTAGTACATTCTACAAAATGACAGCTAGAATCTGATTGGTTGCTATAGGCGGCATCGTCACTCTTTCAAACCCGCAGCTTGATAAATTTACCCCATGGAGTGTGAGACGTACTTTTTCTGTAAAAGGTTCGCCCACCAATGAGGGAGGAATCCCCCACTACTTCCAGATGCTTAATGCCTTTATTTATTGATAAAATTTACAGAGTAATACATAGATGGTTAATGTAAGAATGGGGCAGTTTCAGAAATTGAGCAGCAGAGTATTTTGTAAGCTGTAACAATTAGAAAAAGTAAATTAAGCCTACATATTATAAAATGTATGCCTATTCTTGCTGAACAAACCAAAAGGTATGTCCATTTTTCAAAACATTAACTGTTACCTTGATAATGCCAAGTATGCATTGTATCCAATGCATACTGATAATTTGGCCATTCAAGGTAGTGTACTGAATCAAAATCCAGGTATACTATTTTATTTTTCCATCATTGTTATAAATATAGAGCCTACATATTATGCAGCACTTTACATAAAAGTGTCATTCTCTGCTCCATTGGAGCTTATGATCTATATTCCATACTACAAGGACAGAAACACAGGTTAATTTTGTCATAAGCCAATTGACATACCAGTATGTTTTTGGAGTGTGGGAAGAAACCCATACAAACTACACACAGACAGTGCCCTGGTCAGAATCGAACTCATAGCTCCAAATGTCACACAAAAAAAAGAAATGTAATTAAACAATTCACTTACCTGCTCAGGTGCTGTAGAGTTAAATCTTGCAAAAGTGACAGCTGGAGCAGGAGAGGGAAGGGACAAACGAAAGATGTGTCGGACAGACAGCATCATTCTGGCAGGAGATGGCCTATGAGACATATCGTGGTGAAAAAAAAAAAAATAAGTATGCAAAGAATACACAAGCTAATTTGCCATAGCTGCCTTACACAGTATAATAAACTTGAAAGAACATGCATGAGTGAGAGGCTACTAAAAGCACAAGATGATCTACCTCAAAAAGATAGAGCTCACTTACAATTAAGCTGGGTACACACTACAGAAATTTAGACCAACTTTTTATGCCAAGCGATTTTACATGCGACCGATGTTCCGATTGCTCGATCCATGGACTGCATACACACTAGCCTTGTTTAGGACGATAAAGGGAAGAGCGGATGTCCCTTTAGCGACTTTTTACAGCCATGTTGTCGGGAGCAATGACTGTAATTTCGTACTCACTGTAGTAGATCGGTCGGAAGTTTATACACACTACACAACGGAAACGAGATTGGAACGAAAATATTAAACGGTACGACCAACCAAATGAGGCGATAATCGTCCATTTGGGCAGACTTTCGACCATCGTGTCACTGCACACACTGACCCGACTTTTGAACGAGAGGTCGTATGTCGGCTGATTTAGCCGATTATTGGATGAAAACTGTGTAGTATGTACCCAGCTTTAGAAAGTGCCCCTGCCATTCCGGAGGTACATGCCCTTCCTCTCCAACTATAAGCTGTATTTTCCACAAATAACAGACAGCAGTAGTCTAATATTATCAGAGCTGAAAGTTGTCCGCTGCAGCCCAAAAGATAGCTTCCATAGACCTTCCACATACAAATACGTTCTTATACCAAAAACTCCAGGGCAATAGGCATAACTGACATTTCTGGGAGAGCAACACCTTATTCTAGTGCATATAGAACAATGCCCTGACCTTGGTAAATGTTACCATACCAGCTCATGAAACCTTATAATATACACAAAATACAGAATTACATGTACCATAAAGGACCCAAATACAAGATATTAGATATATTGAAGTCAAATAGATGCAACACAGTAGGGAAGGGGAGCACGAACAGATCGGGGGTAGTTGATCCTGGATATGCACACACCTGCATATATATCAATAAATTATATTCACGGGCGGCATCATGCCGGATTTAAGGCCAAGCGCCTTTCCATATGATTGCCCATAAGTCCATTCAGAAGAAATTTACGTAGGTGTAGCTATGTGGATAATACATATGTATACTCTGAAATCTGCAGACACCGTCATCCTGTCCCATTTACTGTGTCAGTATAGCTGCCAGGACAGCACCCATTACTATGGCAAAGTATGTTCCATTCCCAACATTAAAATGTTGCATAATGCCCCCCAAACTTATAAAATGTTTACATAATGTCACCTTCAGTAGCGGCCCACTGATAGACTCCTCCTCTTCCAGTGCCGAGACCTAACGTCACTCCGGGTACTTGGCAGCATACGCTGCAACGCCATCGGTATGGGGCGGCCATCTTTATATCGGGCAGGAGCCCTTAGAGAGCATGACTGTGATGATGTGATACGAACACTGTAATTATGTACTGAGATTGTATAATTACCAGCAACATGGTTGAGGAATTGAACATACAACATTAGCAAGACAACAAATAAAATTAATTATATTGTCTCAGAATTGATATTATATCTTCTCAGGGGTTTGTAAACCTGAAGCATGGACAAGACATGCTGGGTCTTGTAGTTCCACGTGCGCTAAATTGTACATTTTTCAAAATATTTAGTTGAGTGACAAAGGGTGACATGCATGTATGGGTATTGTGCTTGTGATTTGCCACTAAGTGTTGATTTATGTGCTTGTTAAATATTTATGATTCTATATGATTATATTAGGCCTATATAATTGGGCATATGAATGTAACGTTATATACTGGCTATTGGGAAGTATATAGTGGAAAGCTTGTTTTCATGTACACAGTATTTAATTTTGACATTCTGTGCTCATAAAATATTTATGTTTTGTCATACTATGGTTCTCCACCATATATTTTTACTATACCTTTTATATCAATTTATTTATCTTTTCTTTTTTTATTTAATCATACAGTCAATGCTAAATGTATAATTTTTGCAGGCTCATAAGCCTTCTGCATCATGAGTGTAGTGCACCATGCTACTTTAACCTAAGGCACCTGAAGATCAAAATGTGGATTAGAGTTCCAAGGTATGAATATTTGTTATTTGTGTAATCAGAGTTCATGTAAGCTTTTTTTTTTTTTTTTTAACACCAGGGACAACATCTATTCGGAGTATACTCACCTCCCTGTATGGGCACATGGCTGAAGGCAGGTTTTTAGTCATATGGACTAAGCATACTTGCCCACTCTCCCGGAATGTCCGGGAGACACCTGAATTCCAGGTAGGTTTCCGGGAGACGCCTGAATTCCAGGTAGGTTTCCTGGACTCCCGGGAGAGCAGGCAATTCTCCAGTATCCTGCCCGATGGGAGCTTCAAGGACGCAATTTGCGGTGAATCGTGTCCAGAGGCGAACAATACAAAGTTGGCAATTATGACTAAGAGTCTGGGCTAAGTAATCTTGAGAATTTTATTATCAGTTGGACAGTCCCGATTTGAGTGCTGTGTCCTGTCATCCCGATCGAGACAGCTTTGTTCCAACAGGTGGGAAATTAGGAAGGTATTGCCACTCTGTATGCAGGGGCGGAACTAGACTTTTCTTTTAGGGGGGGTGGTTTATAGATTAATCCTGGCCCCACCCCTCTCCAGTCACGGCTTCTTCCCCTCTCTAGTCCAGGCTCCTGTAGGCCCTGTGTCCTACTATGTGTCTCACAAATTTATGTATTTTAGTATACAAGTCGGTCAGGTTTGTTCTTTGCTTTATTTTAAGTAAACCACTATATAGCTATAAAATCACAACAATAAGAGCAACAAATAACAGATATGTCTGCCTTATCATCACATTGCGCCACCTTCATCACACTGCGCCTGTTTCATCACACTATGCCTGTTTCATCTCACTGCTCCCCCTTTAACACAATGTTGCCCCTCTCATCACACTGGGCCTATTTCACACTTCTCCCGCTTCATCACACTGTGCCATCTTAATTACACTGCTCCCTTTTCATCACACTGGACTCTCTTATAACATTGTGTCTCTCTTCACATTGGGCCCTTTTCATCACACTGGGCCCCTTTTCACACTGGGTCCCTTTCATCCCAAAGTAGCACACTATGGGACTGGCCCGGGGGGGCAGATGCCTCCTACCCCTCAGCTCAGTCATCCCCTGTAGTCAAGGTAGGCCCGTGATCATATGCCATATCTTCATAACCCTCCCCACCAATCCCTTGAAAAAAAAAATGTTCCTAGACATTGTATTCATTGGAATATGAGATTGGGATGACTGTGCTTCTTGGGGCAAGAGCCAATTGTAGTCTCAGCGCTCTGATGAGTTAATGTTTCTCTGACAATGTGACCCAGAGAGTTCATAAACCGATTAGAAGTACTGCATCACTGCCCACGCCTCCCTGTCACAGCAATCTCACATTTTAATGTCCGGTCCATTCAACCAAAATTGAGAATGACGAGAGTCTCTGTATATGGTAGCATTGCTGCTAAATGCCTGTTGTGCTGTTGGGAAGGTAAAGATAGATGTTTGCACGTTATGTTTCGTCTAATAAAGATATCAGCACCAGTTATGTCTTTTTGTCATTATTTCACTGATACTGGTTTATATACCTCAATCTATATTATGAGGTGCACTCCCAGAACAGTATACAATACTAAAGATGGATTTGTATCTCATTAATCACTATTGTAAATAACAATTTAATAGTAAATCATCATAAAAGAAGGGTTAAAGAATTGATATAACAATAACTTAAAAATAGTCCATCATTCTAGTGACTAAACCAGTGGATCCCAAACTTTCACAGTTCCAGGCACCCTTAGGGTCGCCATAATTTTTTCAAGGCATCCCTAATCCAAAATAATTACCAAGTAGTCCCCGCCTTGCTTATCACCAGCCCTGGCCACGGCACCCCTGTGAGATCGACGCAGCACCCAAGGGAGTTGCAGCACACAGTTTGGGAACCGCTGGACTAAACTAATCATGATGTAATCACTGTGTGTTTATTCTATATACTATCACTTGTGTGAACTCAAATATTTAAATAACCTTCCTATCTATATGTTACCTCAAAATATAGTTTATCTCTACAATGTTTAAACTTACTTAGAATTTAATTAGTTATAGTTATAAAAAAAATACTTGATTAAATTATATGATATTAATTATACAACGTGAAAAAGATTATAATAAAATTTGTGATCTTTATTTAATCAATGTATCCTCCTTTACGTGACTGACAGTCAATATATGGTCTGTGTGTGATGGACCCAAAGTCATTGTGTATGTAATCCTTGTGTGTCAATTATTGTGAACCCAGGATCTTGGTATATAGAAGTATAATATATAAGGTGATAGTGAAAAAAATGGAGGTAAAAAGTGCTGTAAGTTAACATCTAAAAATATAAATGGTAAATAAATAAATAAAAGTGGTTTTGAAACATATGGACTTCAATTGTGAGCTAGTGCAAATTATATAGTGACAGTTTATTAATGTAATGTAGAGTAGTGTAAAATATAATCCTTATTGTATAATTAAATAATACTAATATGTATTCTCTTTATTCTTTATTGTCTCTTATTCTTTGAACTTTTTCATTATATTTATCTTTTTCTTATCTTCTATTATTTTTCTCTTATTCCCTTTCTTAATGTTTCTTAGAATATAGATCTTTTTCTTATTCATGTTTCCTTTTTTTAATTTTCCAGTAGAAATCATCTCAACTTTATAACAGACCTCTGTTAGTTGTAAAGAGGGGTTTCAGGATGATGTCACTTCTGGTCCTTTTTTCTGTACCGAATTTAGAATCATGAAGGCACTGCCCTATTGCGCTGGATCCGCCCCTGTCTGTATGGCAGAGTAGTGTTGAATGAATGCGTGCACACGTCAGTGACGGTTTTGGCAGGAAGAATGGAACAGGCAGCCTAGTGATTCATAAGCACTAGACACGCCCCAACGATATGACCACGTCCTCATCATGATTTGAACACGCCCCATTGTGCAATATCTATGCCCCCTGTACCGAGGCTGCCTACCAAATGTTGAGAGGTACGGTGTCAGGGGCAAACACAGGATTTGTAGAGGCGGGTTTCCACACCACGCCGCCAGTGGGCGTGACCAGCATGCATGGGGGCCTGGCTATAATTTTAGACAGTGCTTGGCTGCTTTCCAACTCTTCCTATCCCCATAATATACATGGGCAATGCTGCGTGCACTACTGTTAGGTGCACGCAGCTCTCCCTTTTTAAGCAGAGCCGTTTGAAGCGGGAGCAGGGTCCAGCCACCTCAATTATACAGTGCCCCAGGCTTGGAGGAGGGTTTCTGGGCACTAGGAAACCCCCCCCCCCCCACCCCTTGGGTTTGCCTATGGGTGTTGTGACATTAAAACACTGGGACTGATCAAAATCTGGACATACACCCATTTGTGTAAGGTACCTTTGTGTGAATTTGAATGTCCAGAAACCAAGCTTATGCAATTGCATGGAATTCATCTGACACTTATGACTTATGAATTGAGAGGTAGAACGGGGGAAGAAACGAGAGGACTATAGTAGACCATGTGCAGTAAGGACTTGTTCACACAGATGCGGCTAATTCAAATCCTGTGTTTAGCTTAAAAACGGATGTTTTTAAGCGTATCTTTTGCACATGCTACAGGGCAGGTGTGAATGCTGGATGATCGTAATGACCAACAAGGTATTACCTCTCCTATCAGATGATTGTGACAGTGTTTATTCGATGTTTAGGAGGTACAGTATGTGAAAAGTTTGTCCTTGTTTACTAACTTTCATCCATGCGTCTCAGGAGCTAGCACAGAAAAACTGCATTGAAGATTTATTTTCAATATGCATTGAAAAGTTATTTAGTTTTAGTATTTTAAAATAACAGATGAAATAAAAAATTCTTAAATATAGGGATTATATAAAAAAAAATAATCATATAAACATTATGTATGTTCTGGTGTGAATTAATTCTAAATATGCATGTAGTAACCATAGTGCAATTACCCCACAATATACTTCTGCCTGTATGTGTGTTTGCACTTCTGGAAAGTATAGGAATATTTGGATTTGAGAAACGTTTGGATTCGAAAACAGCTGGAACTATGCAACAGTTGAGTATTCTTGTTTTTTTAAATACAGAAAATGTTAAACATTTAAAAATGTAAACATGCACATTTTGTATTTCGACTTGAACCAGGCTCACTGTGTCTAAAAGACAGGCACTAAACCCCTAAACTCAGTCAGACTCTGACAGTTTCCAGTCATGGTTAATGTGCCCCCTACATTTCCCTTTATGCTTATAGTTAACAGGCCCCATCAACTCAGTTTGAAAATGAGTTCCACAATATAGCATATAGTTGTTGATGATGTTTATAGTTGAGCATACTAGCCTACTCTCCTGGAATTTCCAGAAGAGCAAGCATCCTCCCGGAATATTGTGGGGGCAGGGCTTAATGACATGAATTTGCGTCATTAAGCCTTGCCCCGTGCTAGGCAATACCATCAATTTAGCCATTTTCTAACGGGACGGGGCCACTCCCCCTAATACACCTGTCACATGACCCCCACTCCAGGATCTCCCAGAGTGGAGGTTTCAAAAGCCAGCAAGTATGTAGTTGAATCAGGTAATGCAATATATACATACTATTAAAGCAATTTCATCGTTTTCCAATAAGCATTGTCTATGCGATTTGTGTGGGTCCAAAGCACAAGCAATTTATTTAGCAAAAGCAAAAGTTTAGCAGTTCAATAAATAAGTACAGTACAGCCGATACATGATACATACATACATACATACATACATACGCTACGCCCGCTGCACTCAGTTGCTCTCTCTGCTGGATCCAGCTAGACAGTCCTTCAGTCCTGAAGACTGTGGTCAGTGTGACTGCTTAGCTGATTCCAGGGAGCTGTATATATACATTTAGTGATACAGTGAAGACAATACAGATGATGTGGCTTGGTTCAGGTTTAAGGAAGGTCCAGTGTAAAGCAGGTAATTGGCCAGTTCAAACGATGCCATCTAGGGGTGGGCTTGGCTTCTCCAGATGATGAATACTTAGTTTTCCCCCCAAGAACTGGTTCAAACTGGTCTATTAGCATTATACCGACAATATCATTCAAATCATTTATTCCCTATCATCGATAACTAGAGAACGCAATGTGCGATCCTTTCGGCGAATGAACCGGACAACTGCGGATAAATAGGGGATTAGAATGATACCAAATATAACATGATTCCCGTGACCTGAACTTTAAATATCACTAAATTGTACATATAACTTTATAATATATAACTATAAACCAAATAACATCTGTTTATAAACAACTGTAGATTGTAACTATTTTAAATATGAAATATATAAATATGTGAATGTGTAAGTGCGAGTGTATGCGTGCGTGATTTATCGTGCGATTACGCCACGTGTCATGGCGTACTCGCAATCGCACGGTAAAACAATATTAATCAATATACTTTCTTTCATCCAATTAAACGACTTTGATAATACATAGCAGGAACTCTTTGTAGATGTAATTTAACTGTATATTATAAATCTCATTGTAGTACTAATAAGCTCTCACTGTCCAGGGCATATAATAAAGCAACAGACAGTAGGATTTCAGGGAGCAAAAATACACAATTTAAAAAAGTGATAAATGTCTTGCTACAAGTGTCCAAATTACATAGCAGTACGTCTGTAAAGATGAGCATTCATGAGCTAATCATGCCGCTTGTCGCTAGAGTCAAGTTACACGGATCTTTTTTCAAACTAGCCATTCATATGACATGTTTGGTCCTAGACCAAGCAGCCAGATTACTTCCAGCTTCATTGTGGTCTGTTAGTGTAGTCAGAAGACTGATAGCTTTCTTCTTACCACTATATTCTCCAACAATAATTACTCTGTAGATTTTCATATAATCACTATCTGACATTGCGGTAGTTTTGTGTACATACGTACTGCAATACACCACTTTAAAAAACATACACGCTGTAAAAGGCAAGAATTGTCTCATTAATCAGTGTTAGAGTACATACTCAATTAAAGTTTCACATACACCTGGGATGCATTACACTGATCCTGACATATATAACACACATGAAAACAGTAAGTATAATAATAGGTACATGGGTACGGTTTAGCAGTATAGCAAAGTAGAGGTACATAGTAATGGAGCACTAAGACACCTTTGATACTGGATCAGTTGTTATTGCAGAAAGGTTAAAGAGTAGTGGGATTGCAGGAAGCTTGTAGTGATTGGTTGGAGTCTTGTCTAAATAGCAGGAGTAATCGATGGATTCAGATCACACAGGCCCAGATGGATACCTTAATTAAGCCAGATTGAGGACTGGATGCAGTCCAGATATCGTAGGAGACAGGAGGATGATGGGTAGGCTGCAAGAGTAGGGAAGCTCAGAAGCAGTGTGTTACACACCAGGCTCTCAGGTTCTGTCTTACTTCTTCGCTGCCTTTCCAAGTTGTCCCTGCGGTCCTCAGGCTCTGCTGGTTTCAGACCTCTCTGTAAGATGCTGTCCATTCTGTCTCCACTCCAGAGATCCCTTCAGAATCATAGTATGGGTGCGGCCATCTTGGATTCGGCCACGATTCCTCTCAGCCAATCAGGTGATTACAGCCTCCATTTCAGATTCCCTCCAAAACCAGTCAATAGTTACCTGATCCATCTGAGCAACTCAGAGTGCTGCTTCTGGCCAGCTGATTGCAGTCTCCAATCAGGAATCAACAACAACTATAAAAGGACTTCCTGGAGCCCTTACCTGTTGCCACTGCAATGTTGTATTTCAGACGCCAACCTGGTTCCCAGCAGTTTGTAGTCTTGCTATTAATCCAGCTCTGACAGTGCATTCTGACTCCAGTCTGATTCCAGCACTCTGGTTTCATTCCAGCTTTCTGGTTTCATATTGGTTACAGCAATCCTCTTCCAGCATTCTGGTTACAGTCATCCTCTTCCTGCATTCCGGTTCCAGTCCGGTTACAGCAATCCTCTTCCAGCATTCTGGTTCCATTCCGGTTACAGCAATCCTCTTCCAGCATTCCGGTTACAGCATTCCGGTTCCAGTCCGGTCCAGCAATCCAGTTCCTGTTTGCTCACCTCTGCTAGTGTAATTACCATCTGCACCAGTCCATTCACTACATGCAGAGGAAAATTGTTAGGCCATCCAGCTTTGTCCACGTAGTCACCAGTCCTGCTCCAGAGACACAACCCAGTCTGGCTACAGACAGATCCTCAGGCGTGACACAGTGGATATGCGGCCTAAGACGGTGATGGAGGCCACAGGCTGGGAGAGCAGTCCAGGAGCACGGCAAACGACTCAGAAGGGCTCTGTCAATTATCAGCCATTCACTTATATGGAGTCCACCTCCTATCTATGACCTAGATATGGTGACAACTCTGCCAAGTAAACATATGGGCTACATCTGGAAACTTGGATAACGTGAATAAAAAATGGATAATATGGTTAGAATGAAGATGCTTGTCAAAGTTGGCAACAGTAACTATTTTCCAGGCACAGTGTTGGGTTTTAAAGATTTGTATCTGGATATGTACGGTAAATTTGGCCATTGTTGAAAACTGGGTACAAACTCTTTTTTTTCTGCCATTTTGACCATCTATACTTCATCCCTAGGTATTATAAGTTGTTATTTTTTGCAGAGGAGTATTTAAATTGCAAAAAAGGTATGTTGTAAACATGAAATGATGGGCATTGTAGTTCTCCAATGTACAGCAAGATAGGGCTTAGATGTCCCTTCTCAGGAGCAACATGTCCCTGAAAAATATTTTACAATGTTGGCAACTATACAGGGCAGTGTTCACACTGAGTTTATAATTTTGTAGGTCCCAGGAAACCACCATCATTTAAAATATTCGGCGTTGTACCTTACTATTTCTGGGTCCCTTCATAATTGACCCGTTTATTTTTTTTTATACAGCCAGTGATCTTATTAAGAATGCTGGGTGGATAGTCATAAAGGAGCTCAAGCTTAATATTAAGCTAGGATACATCAAGATGAGACTCGATAAGTTTGAAAGTACTATACTAAAAATAATATCCTTACATATGTGTATACTCACAATAGGAATAATGGGGAAGTCTATAGGTACAGATGTTAGGGTCTGAGATCTGAGACCGGCTCGCCTGTGGTGTAGTTGGATGCACTGTTTGCCTGTACTCCTACTGTTAGTGTCAAGAGCTTCCTGGCATTGGGAGCTTTACTATACCTCGTGGTCTGACAGCTTTATTGTTCTGGTCCAGTTTACGGGTGAGAGTTGGGCCACAGACACGAGTGGTCAAGGAGAACAGGCCAGACCTGTAATTTTGAATTCTAGCGCCTGGGGCGAGAAAAACAAATGCCGCCCCCTTGCCCTCAGTTTTAATCAAATAAACCTAAGATATTCCTAAACTGTGCCCCCCTTCCGTGGTTGCGCCCTGGGCGGTCGCCCCTATCGCACATCCCTAGTTATGGCCCTGCATCAGGCACATGCACGTTCGTATTCAACAAGGAGCGGATATAAAGATAAGTCTGTTGATGAATATGGATCTAGGTCTGCTCTGCTTTGACAGACAGTACAGGATACGTCCAATACATATGTGGAATATAAAGTCACAAATGAACGCACAAAAAATAAACATTAAATTAATGTCACCTGTTAATAATATAGTCAAAAATTTGTTTTTTTACATAAAATATATTTTTAGGATGCTTTTAATGTCTATTGTACATAAAAAAACATTTTTACATTTTGTCCTTGATTGCAAACACATGTTCGTGCTTGTATACTCATACATGACCGTCATCACTATCACTCAGATTTATACCAAATCTGTAACTGGTGCAAGTGATATGACAGAAAAAGATGTATTTTCTGAGGTGCTCAGACATTGAATTGGACACTGTTGCATTCACTCGAGCTTGGCGTGCCCTGCGTGTATACGGCCAGTACATTCCCTGTTCCACCCATGAAATCGTAGACTTTAGTAAGTGTCCTCTGCGCTCGAAGATTAATTGGAAGTGAGTATGTTCTATGGTGTATGGTTCATTTCTGGGCATGTGCAGAGGTTGCGCAAAATACGGTATTACGCATTACCATCCATTGTTAGTACAATCAGATATTACCCTGCACAAACAGCCCTGCTAAGCCCTCATCCAAATAGTCATGTTCATACTACAGGAAAAATAAATAACTAGGTGCTAATTTAGTTTGACCAGAGCATAATTGTGGTGTAACATTCTATCTGGATTCTTTGAATGACAAATTACAAATTACTGGGTTGAAATGTACCCAGTCCTACCCAACCACACCACACAGCAGAAAGAGTTTATTGTCTCTCAGCTCTATTCATAGACTAGAAATTCAAATTTACAAATGCAGTGCGAATGGTGCAATGGTAGAGCTTGAAGATTGTTTTGTACTTCTGTGAAATGGCCTGTCCTACATCAAAATTCATCAATCATATCTACTCCTGACAAAGGATGGTAAGGAATGAATAAAGAGATAAACATGTAAGGCAGTGAACACTCCTAGCAATAACAATATCATCTTGTGTCCTGGCAGGAACTGATGCTTTGAGTTTGTTGATAGGTGGTCTCAACTTTCCTTTACTAGATTAGATCTACTCCATTAGCAAAGTCATTAATATGTGAGCCTTTCACTGCATAAGTAGGACAAATGGCTTATTGGTGGTGTAATTAGCAGCTGTGAAGTCTTCCACAAGAAAAATCATCAAAAGCTATGTCTACAGACAGGAAGATAATACACATTATCATAGACACACAAATAAACACATGTTTTATACTGCAACAAAACCCTAACCACCTACATCTTTGTGAAAAAGTGGCAATAACAAAGCTAATAGTACTAAAAAAAAACCATGAATTCTTATAATATGCACAGTAAGAACACAGAGCCAAATGCAGCACCAACCAGCCAGGATTGTCAAACCTTGTAAATATTTTTTTTTTTTTACATCCTTGTAAATATATACTGAGGAACAATACTGATGAATTTGTAAGGTCTTCTAAAATGTCTCTAAAAGTGAAAGTAGTAACAGCATCTACAAGAGAAAGATGGGCTGGGGAGATAAGAAAGTGGTTTACATTGGTTCATAGTAATTGTTCTGGTACGTCACTGATTCTGCAGCACTATACAGAGAACTCATTCACATCAGTCCCTGCCCCATTGGAGCTTACAGTCTAATTTCACAAACATACACACAGACAGACTAGGGTCAATTTTGATAGCAGCCAATTAACCTACTAGTATATTTTTTGGAGTGTGGGAGGAAACCAGAGCACCTGGAGAAAACCCATGCAAACACAGGGAGAACATACAAACTCCATGCAGATAAGGCCATGGTTGGGAATTGAACTCATGACCCCAGTGCTGTGAGGCAGAAGTGCTAACCTCTAAGCCACTGTGCTGCCCACATTTACTGTTCCTCTAGACTAACATTTGATAGATACTGATCGGGATAAGTGAACATTTTGGACCTATACCTGCTGAGTGACATAGTCACCGTGCTGCCACCGTGGTGCCACTGTGGTATGTCTTTGTGTACTATAGTTATGTCAGGAGGAGGTCAGATTTTAACATACCTTTAGTTTTATCTAAGTGATGGATAAAAATGTCATTACAGTTTTGTTGGACCTTTATGATGGATTGCAAAATATTATATCAAATGTTACTTTGAAAAAGTATATAGCATGTGTGGTATGGTGAAAATGCACGTGCAACCAAAGAATAAATAACTGAGTATTATAGTGAAAAGCATAAATAGTACAATGTGCAGAGTTCAGTCCATGGTATGACAAAAAGCAAAATACTCACTGTGCATGGTATGGGAAAAGAAGAAAATACTATGAATAGCAAATTCATGCCAAGCTCATATCGGTGGTACTGATGAGGCTGTCGTGCATCCCACCTTCGATTTTATTATGTCTGGCTGTTCCATGTCGCCGTTTGAAACATCAGAATAAGGTACCCAACCCGATCATATAGCCCTGTTAACAGCAATATATTCCATCCTGAACATTTTATACTAGTATACTATAATTTTTTACACATCATGTTTACAAAGGCAATCAAAGTAAAATAATGTCTATTATTATGTTATTTGCTCCCACCCTATCACTTACAGCCACTCTTTGAAAAACATCACTATGTCAGCAGAAGTGACAGTAATCATATTATAAGTGGCTATGTGGCTATAAACTACCCACATATTATTTTGACGTATATATACATATATATATATATATATATATACATATATATATATATATATATATATATATATATATTCCTTACAATTGTACTATTTATGTCATTGTTACTTTGTAGTTCTATTGCTACTGAGTGTATCCCATAAAGCACTGGTGTTGCATGCAGACAGGCTGGGAGTTGTCAGTAGTTCAGAGACATTGAAATACAAACACTGGGATAAAGGTAATAGCTCTTATCAGAATGCTCTGCAATCCTGTAGATAAAAGAGACAGTTCTTGTCAGATCCTCCTATGGAGAGAGATAGAAGAGACAGCTGGAATCTGGCACCAGAGACACATCTGGAGAGCATCTGTCAGATTGCCACACACACCAATAAAACACATATACACAGCAACAAACAAATGGACACATTTTACTCATTGCTAATATACAGACAGCAGATACTGTTTTATGGTCTTAGTAGTGCAACATTTAGGGCATTATTGGTGGCCCCTGCGCAAAAGACCGCAATAGAGGCTCCCTTCCATTTGCAACATGTAATATGTAAAGTGCATGTATACCAGAGCCAAGGTGCAACACATACTCTGACACTAGCTGTGCAACATATACTCTGACACTAGCTGTGCAACATATACTCTGACACTAGCTGTGCAACATATACTCTGACACTAGCTGTGCAACATATACTCTGACACTAGCTGTGCAACATATACTCTGACACTAGCTGTGCAACATATACTCTGACACTAGCTGTGCAACATATACTCTGACACTAGCTGTGCAACATATACTCTGACACTAGCTGTGCAACAGAACAAAAACCCATATGTTTTAAATAACTACAAATTTAATTCCCTTATCATGATTCTACACTGTTGTGACTAAAGGTCACAAGTGTCATATTAGCATATTTTTGTTGTTATAGTCACGTAGCACAGTCACCAATTTTAATATTTTTTGGGCAATTTGACACACTTTGGTATTTTTATTTTGTACTTCGAATGTCACCAGGGACTGCATTGAATAATTAGTTACCTTAGTCACGCAGTGTAAGGCAAACCTTGTTCAGAAAGAGAGAACACATGGTAATGAATGAACACCAGGATTAGTAGGACACATCTACCAATTGTTCTGGAATCGGGACAAAAACCTCAGGATGACAGGAAACTGCCCTGAAATAATGGCTGTCGCTTGGTACAATAGGAGGTATGCAGATGGGATATGATGGATACTTGCTAATATTATTGGATAATTTCCGGGGACACTTTGGTGCTAAGCAAGGTCATCTCAGCAAGTCATTTCATTTCCCTACTCAGTATCCACTTCTATGTGTTACCACAGGTGGGTTCTTTGTCACATACATATACGCCACATAAATCTTTTGCAATGGTTTACATTCATTGCATATTTAATGTCATTTTTGTCCATTTATTCAACTGTGCCAACTACATTAACACCAGGCTACTCGCTTCTCTGCCTTTTGGTTAAGATCAAGTGTAGTATCTGTCCTAGAAGGGGTAACCGAATGCCCTGGAAGGGATGGGTTTCCTTGGTCTGACGCCAGAAGGCTGGTGGTGACTTGGCTGCTCGAGGTGTCTGTGCCTCCAGGGGCCAGGGCCCGGAGTTGACCTGAAAATGCACGGGTGGTGGTGATGCACTATCACATGTAAAGAGTAAGGCACGGAGCACAATACACTGAGAGCGAACCCTGCACCACTTTATATTTTCTTGGTCCCGGCCTTTTGGCTGGGCCAGAACAATTTTTACACCCTTCAGCCATTAGGCTGGGGCTTATGGGCACTTTTTTATTTTTTATTTATTGAAACTATGGCACTTATATACAGCACAGCACTTTTTTTGCACGAATTTCATTTTTTGGTTGATTTTCGTTTGCACGTTTTTGGGTTTGGGTTTGATCCTAAGGGGCAGCCCTCTC
Organism: Mixophyes fleayi; assembly: GCF_038048845.1. NCBI lineage: Eukaryota > Metazoa > Chordata > Amphibia > Anura > Limnodynastidae > Mixophyes > Mixophyes fleayi. The sequence goes on along the minus strand of NC_134407.1, from coordinate 126,343,689 downwards.
CCTCAGTTGTCTGAGACTCTCTCCTTATGGGGAGAGTTGAAGAGCCAATCCCCCGGGGAAAGCTTAGGCCGAACTTGAGGTAAAGGGGGCTGCCTGAGCCTTGCGGCAGAGGTAGTCCTGAAGACCCTTGCCCTCTAAGGGGCCTTATGGCTCCGAGGGTCGGGGATGTAAAGGGGCACACCCTAGCTTCGGCGAAGAGGTGTCCGAAGATCTCTTTCCTCCAAAAAGGACTTTTGGCTTCAGGGGAAAGGGAGCAACAGGGCCCTTTCCTTTTTGGGAAGGGTCTAAAGTCCCAAACCCCCAGCACTGTTTTTGCACGGCACTGGGTGATTGGAGCACGCACCTTGAGCTTCAATATAAAAAAAACCCCCAAAAAACTACATTAACACCAGGCAACATTAAAAACACTTGCTTAATATTGTGTGGGTCCGCCTTGTGCAGTGGCGGACCTAAACTTTTCTTTAGGGGGGAAGGATTTAGCATAGCCACGCCCCTCCTTCACTCTGATTGGTTGGCTCTGCCCTGTCATTCCTTTTGTTCGGACATCTGGGCCACAATTCAACGGTGGGAGGAAGGGGGGGTTCCGCCAGTGCACTTGTGCTACAAAAACAGCTCTGACCCATCAATGCATGAACTCCACAAGACCTCTGAATGTGTCCTTTGGTATCTGGCTCCAAGATGTTAGCAGCAGGTCCTTTAAGTCCTGTAAGTTGCGAGGTGGGGCCTCCATGGCTAAAACTTGTTTTTCCAGCACATCCCACAAATGCTCAGTCAGATTGAGATCTGAGGAATTTGAGGCCAAGTCAACACCTTGAACTCTTTGTTATGTTCCTTAAACCATTCCTGAACAATTTTTACAGTGTGGCAGGGGGCATTATCCTTCTGAAAGAGGCCACTGCCATCAGGGAATAACATTGCCATGAAAGGGTGTACTTGGTCTGCAACAATGTTTAGGTTGATGGTACTTGTCAAAGTAACATCCTCATGAATGCCAGGACCCAAGTTTTCCCAGCAGAACATTACCAAGAGCATCACACTGCCCTCACCAGCTTGCCTTATTCTCATAGTGCATCCTGCCATCTCTTCCCCAGGAAGCGAAGCACACACCCGGCCATCCACATAATGTAAAAGAAACCGTGATTCTTCAGACCAGGCCACCGTCTTCCATGCGCAGCAAGCTGTGTAGCTCTGTGTGTTCTGACACTTCTCTTCCATAGGCAGCATTAAATTTTCAGCAATTTGTGCTACAGTAGATCTTCTATGGCAGTGGTCAGGGAACAGGGGTAAATTACCACAAATGGGGTAAAAATGAAATTCCTGAGGGTAATGCTGCCGATTCACATGCTGTCAGTTGGATTGTAGATCCCTTTAAATGTGAAATTGCTGTTGTATCAGAAGAGCCTCAAGGGTTGGCAGAGGCACTTCTTGTGCTTCGATGCAATAATGAAGCAGGTATTGCATTTGAAAACAAAGCAGATCTGTCATATTTTTGGATGTCAACAGCTGCAAAGGCATCAAAATTGCACATGAGGAGGCAGTCAAAAATTTGCTGCCTTTTGCAACAACCTACCTTTGCGTACAAGGATTTTCCACTCTAACGAACATAAAAAAAAAGCAGAGAAATCAATTGGACGTTGAAGACTGTATCCAAATTGCTCTGACATCAAAATGCCCCAATATTGATGCTTTCGCATCAAAAATGAAGCAACATCATTTCTCCAAAACCTGAAGTTTTGAAGTTGAAGCTTTCAATTAAATTTTGAGTAGATTCAATAAAATTTTGAATTCCAATAATTAATAATATATGATTTACTTCCTTTCAAATCAAGGGGGTAACGTCGGTGTATCTAAATATATTTGGGGGTAAAAGGTAAAAAAGTTCCCTGACCCCTGTTCTATGGGATTGGACCAGATGGGCTAGCCTTGGCTCCCCACGGACTGAGCCTTGGGTACCCATTACCCACTTGTATGTACAAGTGTATGGTAGTAGCAGTCTTTTGTACAGGTAATGTAGCAGCAGTCACATGTGCAAGTGTATGATTGCAGCAATCACGTACAGGTATAATATCACAGCAGTGTCTGGTAGTAGCAGTTTTGTGTACAGGTGTATGGCAGCAGCAGTCACTTATACAGTTGTATGGTTGGAGTAGTCAAATATACAGGTCTATGGCAGCACCAGTCACATGTACAAGTGTATGGTAGTAGCAGTCACATGTGCAGCAGTGACCTGTACAAGTGTAATAGACAGCAGTGACCTGTGAATGGTAGTGCAGTCTTGTCTACACGTATAGGGCATCAAAAGTCATGTGTACAGTTGTATGGTTGGAGTAGTCACATATTAAGGTGTATAGTAGTAGCAGTCTTGTGCATAGGACTGTACGATCCAGCATTTAAAGTAAACGCTGGTTAATGATCAATGCAGGAAAATAGTTGCTTACTGCATGATGCCATATCACTGTCAAAGGCCATCACATATTCTTAGTGACTGGATTTAATTCATAAATACATACATACATAAATTACCATCCTTGTTTGCAGCAATGCATGCTGCAACAGAGTTGTTTTATATATATTTTACCTCCTGTCACATTTTAAACAGTAAACAATTAAAATAAAATACTATATAATGTTCTGTGCTTTTAGTATATAGAACAAATTACTTCTCACTTTTGCCGAAGTAATAAAAGTCAGTATATACTATCTATTTATATCTGTCACATGTATGAATAGGATTTATTGTATTGAGTTTAATAATCTGTTTTAATTTTATGTAGTGAGAAATTTTTTTAGCGCAGCTATAAACAACTTAAAAAAATTGAACTGAACTTTTGGAAGCCAGTAAAGGATTTGCCCATATAAATCCAAAATATTAGAGCCCAAGCAGGAGCAATTTAGAAGACGGTGTTCCCTAGAGAGACAGTTGGAAGTTGTGTTGTGTGGATGAGGATATGACAGTACAGTGTTTCAGGGGATATGATACAACTTTGAATTTGTGTGGGAGGATATTTTTTGTTTCTGGCCTCTTCCTGTCAAGACACGGGTGTGCTCCTAATAAACATATGTATCACCTCTTTGGCTTAAGTTGTGTAGCTGAGATGCTGCTCTTGTTTGAGAAATATTGTAGGGTGAAATCATGGCTGCAGTTTTGGTATATATCTTCCATAGTGGTCATAGTTAATGAAGCCATAGATTGTAAGCTTGTGAGTATGGCCCTCTCACCTCTTTGTCTGTTTTACCCAGTTTGTTTATTACTGTGTTTGTCCCCAATTGTAAGGCACTATGGAACATGTTCGCACTATATAAATAAATGTTGATGATGATGATGATGATGAATGCTCCCTAAGTAAGTAATTATTGCCCCCTATGTGTTTATGTCATTCTAACTAATTCCTGTTGCACACTATCCCTATTAGGGCTGGCCACATTGGAGGTCATCCAGCCATAGGGCTCATGGCTTGCATTCAGCAGCATGCCAAATAGTTATCGGACCCATATAAATTGGATCATTATTGGGCATTACAGACATTTTGAGGCCACACATGCTGTAATGTCGGGCCAATTGCTTGATATTAGCTGCAAATTAGCAGCATGTGGCGCAGAATAAGCACATTTTTCTTCAGAATCTTCGCTCTCTGGAGCCATCAATAAAATGGCAGCAACCAGAAAAACAAAACCCAGAAACCTTTTAGGTTTTTACAAATTTTCTGATGACCCCTCAAAATTCTGGGAAAGGACAAACCTATACACAGCTCTGCTTGTATTAGGCTGCTGCAGTAGGAAGCTCGATAATAGTCTTTTTGTGTATATTTTGTATTATTTTCAGGGCCATTCCTGTCATAATGCATGGTGAAAACATAATTTCACAGGACAGAATTTTAGGGGTGACAGACAGACAGAGGGAGAATTTAGTATCTTTTACCACAAAACAGCAAAATTACTGTAAAACAGAATACATTTATCTAACATGGACAATCCCTGCAGAGTCCCAGCATTTCCCTCTACTGCACCTCTTGTACTCTTGCGGTCAATGTATGGCAAGCTTTCTTTTCTATGTGAAAAAAAAGGAGTTGGTGGGTTCTGCAGCACTTGTCAGCATGCCGATTTATGTGTACACACCAAATACATTTTACACGATTAACCTTCAAATCTGTGCTCTTCATCTGTCATAACCATCGGCTGAAAATATCGTGATTCTGCACACTGCATAGAGATCTATGGACACTGCCAGTCATGAGTGCATACACACTGCAGATTTGAAACGACATTGTTCCATCATTGAACGACAGTTTAAGTCCAGTTTAAAAATCAAATGAAATGATATGATGTGCTTTGAAACGATAATCGTTTATCATTGAAGTGTACACACTAATGCTATATAGAGCCGAACGGTCGTTTGATCGGCCTGATAATCGGCTGAAAACACTGTAGTGTGTACCCAGCCTTATAAATGTGCACTATAAATATTGATAAGACGATACAATTATCTTTGTATTGGAAATCGGTAATAAAAAGTAAGAAAGCTGGTATTTAGAACTATATATTTAAATATGCAATGAATGTAAACCATTGCAAAAGATTTATGTGGCGTTATGTATGTTAAAAACGCATTTGTAGTATAACAGTACAGTGTGAGTTTTGTTGTATGCAAAAGGTGGAGTAACTTGTACAGTGGAATACAAATCAATTTGAATTCTTATTGAAAGTGGCCAATATGATAACAAAAAAAGATAGTTTTAAAGAACATACAACATAAATAAATATTTTAACATAATTAGCATTCCAGATGTGTCTGAAAAACAACATCCTCTAAACCACTATTCCCTGTTCCTGGCAGTTTGGCATTGGCATGTTTGTATGTGTATTGTGCATTTTCTCAGAAGCTCAGAGTGTGTCTGTTTTGTTAGTTGCTAGACTGAAGGAATATACAGGATGGCCGGAGAAGATCTACAGGTCATTATGTAACTTTATCCTGTTTATAAAGGGGAAGGTCATTGTACACAGATAACTGTGACCCTGTGAGATTCATACACAGGATGTCTGCTGAAGTCCCATCTGTCTCCACCACACTACCCTCTATTCTCCAGGATATAATAAGGGGGATGATAATTGAGTTACCATATAACTTGGAGAGCAGCACAAACAGGCAAAAGGCATTAAGGAAAGAGTTAAAATCCAAACTCCACACACCTAGCCTGTTAAAAGGGTGGGGGTGTCCTGGGGTGGGAGGGGAGAGCTATAAAGGAGAGTGTATAATCAGATAAAGAGTACAATCAGAGACATACAGAAAACAGACAGTACAGCCAAATATTGAGATGGAAGAGGAGTCTGACAACTTGACCATCCTTCTGGGGATGCCAGACTGTGAATATGATGAATGGAATCCATCTGTAGGGCTGATTCCAGCTGCATACCTCCTTATCTTCTTCTTAGGCATCACAGGCAATGGCCTAGTGCTATGGGCAAGTCACCGTCACAAGGACAGGCCACGGGCCGCGGACTCCTTTATATTGCAGCTGGCACTTGCTGACCTGGCTTTTGTTGTGACCCTGCCACTGTGGGCAGTCTATGCTTCTCTGGGATACCACTGGCCCTTTGGTAAGGTTGCCTGCAAACTCAGTGGTTATCTAGTGCTGCTCAATATGTATGCCAGCGCTTTCTGTCTCACTGCACTGAGTCTGGACCGGTACATAGTAATTGTGCTCTCCCCGGGGCCAGGTCACCCACGTTCTCCACTTTCCAACTCAGTGGCAACCATAGTTACTTGGACAAGTGCAGGACTCCTAGCTCTTCCTGCCCTCATCTTCAGGAATACAGGACAGACGGATGAGCTATGGGACAACCGAACTGTGTGCTATATGGACTACTCATCTGTGGACAGCAGTGGTCAAACTAACTCATGGGAAGCTGGATTGGGATTTTCATCTACACTGTTATCCTTTGTCGCTCCATTTTGTATCATCCTTTTCTGCTACGTGGGCATCGGCCGCAGAGTCTCAGGCCACTTCCATTTGCCCCTAGTTGCCAGACGAAAACGACGATTATTAGCCATTATGGTTGGCCTGGTGGTCACTTTTGGGGCATGCTGGGCCCCTTTTCATTTGGTGAAGAGCATCTATGTGCTGATGAATGCAGAGGTTTTGCCTCTGAGTTGTGCTCTGCATGTTTTTCTCAACAACCTGCACCCCTATGTCACCAGTTTAGGATATGCCAATAGCTGCCTGAACCCCGTTCTGTATGCGTTTTTGGATCCCAGATTCAGAGGACACTGCCGCAGATTGCTGGGATGTGGAGTTATCTTCAAAGGTAACGAACAACAAGTGGAGGGCAAGGAACAGAAAGCAGGGGGAGGCAGCTCTTCTGCTGGAGTTGCTGAAGACGGCCGTAAGCGTGATAAAGTCTCCACAGAAGAGGAGGAGATGACCGGGATTAAGGATTAAGCATGGGGGAATAATGAGGATATTTTGTATCTGTTAAATCAATCAATGTTTGTGTTGCGTTTTTCTTACACCTAGCCTTTCTAGGCAATTCCTGCATTTGACTTTGTACAATCCTATCACCAAACAGAGAAGACCATTTGCAGGGAAAGGACATTGATGGACTCCATGATTCATGTGTTCCCCAAAGACTGAAGCACTTAATAGACTGTGGTTTTTTGGGAGAATGTTATTTTGTATTTTGTGTTTTTTTTACAATTTTAACAATAAAAAACTTAAAATTATCTGGTTTAATTAAAATGATCACATGGTCATCCAAAAACTATACAAATGATAATAAAAAGTTGTAGGGTTTAGAATGTGACCTGGGTTAATAATGGCTTATTTAGTAAGATATTGCAGCACAAATCTGGTGCAACCAATAATAGCCAAATAGATCTTACTGTAACTATTATTCCGTCTATGGGATGTAGCATATTTGTGTTAGTTGCCTTTTTTTTCCACTCTTTTGTGTCTTTATATCTTCCCATTACAATAATACAACCAACCACCAAGTATACTTTAAACACCTTATTATATATACAATGCTTGATACATTATCAGGACCACAAAAAAGTAGAAAGAAATTGCAAAACTAATAATATAACTAAACATATATACTGTTTGGTTTATTTAGTTTATCTAGTACAAGTGTTTTACAAAATGATTTGCAATTGCCTGCAATTAAAGGTCAAAGTGATTATTCTAAGAAGCAACTTCATTTTTGTTGCCAGAGAGCAAATTACATCTTATTACTTATAAATAAGACATACAGATAGTTGCGGCAGAACTTAGTAAGCGCAGTAAGCATGGGGATTGGGCGCCATGTACTGAAAAATATTTATTTCTGGCACTGTCAATGTGTTCTTTTGTATTCCAAGTCCCTGCATTGAACTGAACAGGGATTGAAATAAGCACAGTGTTATGGGGGAGCATAAGGGGGCTGCACTGCACACGTGCAAGCTCCAGCAAAGGCACCAGCCCTGTACACAGCCTCATTTATAATTAGGAACAAAGCAAAAAAAAGTGCACATTTACTCCTGGACAAACCATATTGCAATACAAGGAGTGCAAATACATTTATTTATTTATTTATTTGCATGTAGGGAACATATTGGCTTTTGCATGTAGCACAAATACTGGGCAGCTTTATTTTTATACTGTAATATAGAGCTGAGCTAGGACACCCTCCTCCCAACTCTAAATCTGTCCGCACATTTTAGATTTGCCCTCCTGCAGTGCAACATTTGCCAAGGTGCAAATTTTCCCCTATTTTTTGCTTTTTTGTCTGGCTTTATTCAAAAGGTTGCATAATTGAGTTTGTAACACTCCCCCCCCCCCCCCATTCATTATAATCCTAAGAACAGGAACTAACATTTTGAAACCAAACAGGCTTATTTGGTAATGTGGTACTAACAACAACCAATCAATTATCATTCATAAAACTAGTGTAAGTTAGACTAATGACAAGATGCCTGCTTGTTTGGTTTCAGCTACCATATACTTTAGCTATTTGTGTTATGTGAAACTTAGTTCTGCAAAAAAAGAAACATTTAGTACTACCCATATTTGCCCACTCTCCCGGAATGTCCAGGATTCTCCCGAAATCCGGGAAGGCCTCCCTGACTTCCGGGAAGGCCATATTCCCGTATCCTGTCCATCATGCCCACTTCCTAGTAAAGTGGGCAGGATGGGAGCCTCCATGACGTGATTTTCAGTGAATTGTGCTATTTCGTTCCCACCCTCAGCGTCAAAATTACACTTTTGCGTCATTGTGTGCGGGGGTGTTGTCAAAATTATATCATTCACCCCACCTCCTTTTGTCCTCATACTTGTAAAAAGTTGGCAAGTATGGTATTACCCCATGTGTATTTATATACAGGTATGGCATATTTCATCTGGAAATCCATTGTTCCGAAATTTTCAAAAAAAGTAATTGCTGAGATTCGGTTATAATCAGGGGCGGGCTGGCCCAGGGGGCAGGTGGGCATCGGTCCTCGGGCCGCTCATTTTCACTGCTAATCGGGCCGCCCGCCCCCAGAACGCAATTTCGGCTGCTTTTTAACGGCGGCCGCATCCCATGACACGAGATGTGGCCGCGTCAGCGCCCAGGCGGCCGCATCACATGACACGCGATGCGGCCATGTCATGGGACGCGGCCGCATCGCGTGTCATGTGATGCGGCCGTCTGGGCGCCCCCCGGGCTGAACTCTGCCAGCCCGCGTCTGGTTATAATGTCATGCACACAAACATAATCACTTAGTGCCTCTGCCTACTGTCACTCTGAGAAGCAGTAATAAAAGATGTAATGGAGGGGATTGGTAGGGGCAGTGTGATGAATATCGTGATATTCACTAATTGTAATTTAGTATATTTTAATCATGGTGCACCAGCCCCTACATTTTGTTACATGCAGGAAAAGTACTGACTGCTTATTTTACACAGTTGTTGAGAATTAAGCCAGGACACGCCACTTTCCAACTATTAATTTGTCCCCACATTTTAAATTTACCCCCTGCAGGGCAACATGGTTTTGTTGAGGTGCAAATTTTCTCCTTTATTTGCTTTGCTCCTAACTACATGAGGCCCAAAGTGTCTTTATTGCTCAATAAGTGCAATTACAGATTGCACATATATTGTGGCAATTTATTTCTATAGTTCCTACATATTACGCAGTGCTTTACAGAGTGTTTACTCATCCACATCAGTCCCTGCTCCAGGAGTGCTTACAATCTATATCCAACCTGACAGTATGGTTTGGAAGTGTGGGAAGAATCCAGAGGACCTGGGGGAGACCTACACAAACACGGGGTGATCGTACAAACAACACATAGATGGCCCCAGCACTGTAAGGTAGCAATTCTAGCCACTAAGTGAGCATACGTCCCGAAAATGAAAAAAGAAAGCTTCCCAGTTATCACAATGACAGAACAAAGTCCATGCCTATACCTTACAACTGTCTGATTTTGTAGGGACAGCCCCGCCATCCTGTCACGACTGATAGTGGGTGTATGACTGGTAGAAAGTACCTGCTGTTGTTGGCGCAACTCAGAGGAAGGCGCGGAGTCTAACGTGCCCCTGGTATTCACCAGGAACCCCCGCAAGGAAGTATGGACTCCGCTGCAGGGACACGCAGGTCGCGGTCCTTCCTAGAGTCCACAGCGAGATACAAGGGGTAGTCAGACAGGCCGGTTCAGCAACGTTCAGGTAGAGGAGGTACAAAGGGAAATCCAGAAGAATGGTGAGGCAAGCCGGGTCGGTAACGTTCAGGGAGTGCAGTACAAAGGCAGAATCCAGATAGGGGTGGTCAAACGGTCCGGGTCAAAAGGGTCACAAGCAGCACGAGGAATGTCAGGGACAAATACAGCAACTGGAACACACAAACGCTGGAGACAGGAAGACCTGATACTCTGGCACTGATTATAGGGCAGGAAGAGGTTGAAATAGTGTGGAGGTCCAATCAGCATCAGCGCTGCAGCGCTGTCATACCTGCCGCCGGGAATCCTACATAGCGTCCCGTTGCCTAGCAACGGGGCGCGTCATACAGCAAGGGGTCAGGCAGGGGGAATCCGGAAGTGATGCGTCTGGTTGCCTAGCAACCAGACGCGCGGTCAGGCAGTCAGGCGGCCGTGCGGACGGCGCCTGACAGTATACCCTCCTCTTCTTCCTCCTGTTTGAAGGAACTTTTTGAGAATTCTAGGAGCGTGAAGGTCCTGCTTGTCCACCCATGATCTCTCCTCTGGGCCAAATCCTTTCCAATGGACAAGAAATTGCTGTTTGCCACGAAGACTGCGAGAGGCCAAGATCCGATTGACTTCGAATTCAGTTCCAGAAGAGGTTTGTATTGGTGGGGGACGACAGGGAGGTCGATAGAATTTATTGAGTACCACTGGTCGTAGTAATGAGACATGAAAAGTATTATGACATCTCAGAGAAGGGGGAAGTTTCAATTTAAAGCATACAGGATTAATGACTTGCATGATGGTGTACGGACCAATAAATCGAGGAGCCATCTTCATAGAAGGAACCTTGAGTCTTAGGTCCCGGGTGGATAGCCATACTTGGTCTCCCACCTTTAAGAGAAGAGTGGCCCTCCGATGACGATCTGCAAAGATTTTGTGATGCTGAGTAGCCTTGAGTAAAGCCATCTTAGTCTTAGCCCAAATGAGAGAAAACTCCCGATAAAGAGTATCTACGGCTGGAACCGGTGAAGAGGACACTGGAAAAGGATCCGGAAACACAGGATGACTTCCATATACAATAAAGAAAGGGGAGAATCCGGTAGACTCATGAATGTGTTGATTATGGGAGAACTCCGCCCAAGGAAGGAATTGAGACCATTTATTCTGGTTGTCGGAGGTAAAACAGCGGAGGAATGTCTCGAGATCTTGATTGATTCGCTCCGTCTGTCCGTTGGTTTGCGGATGATATCCCGAAGAGAATTTCAATTCTATGTTCAATCTCTTACAAAAGGTTCTCCAGAAATGGGATGTGAATTGGACTCCACGGTCCGAAATGATCTCCTTCGGGCAACCATGTAATCTGAATATCTCTTTGATGAAGATATCTGCCAAACGACTGGCCGTGGGCAGTCCAGATAGAGGAATAAAGTGTGCCATCTTCGAAAATCGATCAATAACCACCCAGATAGTGGTAAACCCTGCACTGAGGGGTAGGTCCGTGATAAAATCCATGGCCACACTTTCCCAAGGAGCATCGGGGATAGGGAGTGGACGAAGAAGGCCTGCCGGAACTCTTCTACAAGTTTTGTGTTGAGCACAAGTAGTGCAGGAAGCAATAAATTTACCAATATCGGCACGTACATTAGGCCACCAGAAGCGTCGGCAAAGCAGCGATGTTGTCTTCTTTATTCCAGCATGGCCGGCAATGCGGGATGAATGAGCCCACTGCAGGGTCTTGAGCCGGAGATGGGGTTCCACGAATGACCGGCCTGGAGGAGGAGAGGACGTTTTGGTCCTAGTAAGGGCTACGATATTAGCAGGATCAATAATATGCTGAGGAACCAACGGTCTTAAACGATCGGAATCGTCAAATGAGCGAGATAATGCATCGGCACGTCCGTTCTTGGCTCCCGGGCAGAATGTGAGCTTCATGTTAAATCGAGCGAAGAAGGATGCCCAGCGGGCTTGCCGAGGATTAAGGCAACGAGCCTCTTGAATGAACACTAGGTTCCGATGGTCGGTAAACACAGTAACAGGAAATATAGCCCCCTCCAACAGATGTCGCCATTCCTCCAGAGCCGCCTTGATGGCCAGTAACTCCTTGTCCCCTATTCCATAATTACATTCACTAGGAAGAAATCGTCTGGAGAAAAACCCACACGGGTTGTGTGAGCCAGCCGGAGACTCTTGAAAAAGCACCGCCCCAATGCCTACAGAGGATGCATCTACCTCTAAGAAGAAAGGTCGTTCTTGATCTGGCTGGGACAGAACTGGGGCTGAAGAAAATGCTTTCTTTAACATTATGAAGGCAGACATGGCTTCCGAGGACCAAACCCTGGGGTTGGCAGTCTTCCTGGTTAAAGCTGTAATGGGGGCTATAATGGTGGAGAATCCCTGAATAAATTGGCGATAATAGTTTGCAAAGCCGATGAACCTTTGAATAGCTTTAAGGCCTTGTGGCTGAGGCCAGTCCAGAATAGCTGACACCTTGGTGGGATCCATACAAAGACCTTGACCCGACACAATGAAACCAAGAAAAGGTACCTGGCTAATCTCAAACACACATTTCTCCAGCTTGCAGTAGAGGTGATGTTTCCGGAGTCTACGTAAGACCTCCTTTACTTGTTCCCGATGAGTCTTCAGATCTTTAGAAAATATTAATATATCGTCTAAATACACTACCACAGAAGTGTACAACAGGTCATGGAAGATATCGTTAACAAAGGTTTGGAAGATGGCTGGGGCGTTGCAGAGGCCGAAGGGCATCACCAGGTACTCGAAATGTCCATCTCTGGTGTTAAAGGCCGTTTTCCATTCGTCTCCTTCTTTGATGCGAATCAAATTATAGGCCCCACGGAGATCTAGTTTGGAAAAGATTTGAGATCCACTGAGTTTGTCAAAGAGGTCGGAGATGAGGGGTAGTGGATATCGATTCTTGACAGTGATGCGGTTGAGAGGACGATAATCAATACAAGGCCGAAGAGACCCATCCTTTTTCTTAACAAAAAAAAACCCTGCACCCGCTGGGGAAGTGGATTTGCGGATAAATCCCCGTCTCAGGTTTTCTGAAATATATTGAGACATGGCTGACGTCTCAGGACGAGATAAAAGGTAGGTCCTTCCTTTGGGGATGGGTTGGTCAGGAGATAAAACAATAGCACAATCCCAGGGACGATGAGGAGGCAAGATCTCCGCTTCCACTTTACTGAATACATCTTGGAATTCTATATAGGCCTCAGGAAGGTGGGTTAGCTCGGAATGAGCCATTACTTGACATTTTGGAGGCAAGACTCTAGACAGACATTCAAAGCGACATCCTGAACCCCACGACATGACTTGAGCGTGGTTCCAATCCATCTGAGGAGAATGTTTTCTCAGCCACGGTAGCCCCAAGATGAGGGGATTAATGGACCTCGGCAACACCAAAAGTTGGATCATTTCGCTATGAAGTACTCCTACCCTCAACCGAACAGGAGACGTCACGGAGGAGATGGAGCCGTGAGTGACACGACTTCCGTCGACTGCCGTCAGAGATAACGGTTGGGGCAATGGGTTTAGAGGTATTTGGAGCTGCGAAGCTAGATCTGCCGAAATGAAGTTCCCGGAGGAGCCGGAGTCCACAAAGGCCGTGGTGGAAAAGGTACCCTTGGGGGTGCTCAGGATGACAGCCATCTGAAATTCTGGGGAATTTTCTTTAGGATAGGGAGCAACTGTGGATTCTCCTAAAACGGCCTCCCCGCCACCGTTTAGGAGGAAGAGTTTCCCGGTTTCTTGGGACAAACTCTTAGCAGGTGTCCCGGATCTCCGCAATACAGACACAGGCGTTGTTTGAAGCGTCTCTCCCTCTCTTCAAGGGATAATTTAGAGCGGCCTACTTGCATTGGCTCGTCCACTGGCAGGATGGGATTTTGGAACTGGGGTGCTAGCCGTGGTATGAACCGTTTGCCGGGAGAGCGTTCTTGCGTGCGCTCTTGGTAGCGCAAATCCACCTTGATGCACATGGAGATGAGAGAATCTAACTCAGCCGGGAGTTCTCTGGAAATTAGCTCATCCTTAATCCGGTCCACCAGACCTTGCCAAAAGGTTGCCACCAGTGCTTCGTTATTCCATTTTAACTCGGAAGCCAGGGTTCGAAATTGAACTGCGTATTGCCCCACGGACAGGTCACCTTGGCGGAGGTTTAACAAGCTGGTAGCTGCAGAAGCAACTCTTCCGGGATCATCGAAGACTTTCCTGAAAGCTTCAATGAAAGAGTTGGAGTTATTAAGAAGTGGACCCCCTTGTTCCCATAAAGGTGAGGCCCAGGCAAGGGCTTGACCACTGAGGAGGGAGATGAGAAAGGCTACTTTGGTGCGTTCTGAAGAAAAGGCCCCTGGGTTGCACTCAAATTGAATGGCACATTGGTTCAAAAAGCCCCTGCACTTCTTGGGATCACCGTCAAACTTTTCGGGTGTCGGGATGCGTACACCGGAGGCCGCTGTAGAGACCGTAACCACACTGGATGCTGTGGATGCCGCAGAGGTTATGGCTGGTGTAGCGGGTGCAGCATTCTGAAATGTATCGAAGCGGGAAGCAATCCCTTGGACACATTGTAGAAGATGCGCTTGGGCTGCTTCTTGTTGCTCCACTCGTTGAGCCAAATGCAGGAGTAGGTCACGAGCAGACGGTTCACCAGACCCCTCCGTTGTCATGGCCAGAGTATACTGTCACGACTGATAGTGGGTGTATGACTGGTAGAAAGTACCTGCTGTTGTTGGCGCAACTCAGAGGAAGGCGCGGAGTCTAACGTGCCCCTGGTATTCACCAGGAACCCCCGCAAGGAAGTATGGACTCCGCTGCAGGGACACGCAGGTCGCGGTCCTTCCTAGAGTCCACAGCGAGATACAAGGGGTAGTCAGACAGGCCGGTTCAGCAACGTTCAGGTAGAGGAGGTACAAAGGGAAATCCAGAAGAATGGTGAGGCAAGCCGGGTCGGTAACGTTCAGGGAGTGCAGTACAAAGGCAGAATCCAGATAGGGGTGGTCAAACGGTCCGGGTCAAAAGGGTCACAAGCAGCACGAGGAATGTCAGGGACAAATACAGCAACTGGAACACACAAACGCTGGAGACAGGAAGACCTGATACTCTGGCACTGATTATAGGGCAGGAAGAGGTTGAAATAGTGTGGAGGTCCAATCAGCATCAGCGCTGCAGCGCTGTCATACCTGCCGCCGGGAATCCTACATAGCGTCCCGTTGCCTAGCAACGGGGCGCGTCATACAGCAAGGGGTCAGGCAGGGGGAATCCGGAAGTGATGCGTCTGGTTGCCTAGCAACCAGACGCGCGGTCAGGCAGTCAGGCGGCCGTGCGGACGGCGCCTGACACATCCTGAGGGCATGCTTGTCCCAACTAGCAGGACTTTAGAAGGTATGTCTCTGCTCCCCATGGTGCAGTGGGCAGTAGAGGTAGATCATCATCATCATCATCATCATCACCAATTATTTATATAGCGCCACTGATTCGTAGATGTAGTACTACAAGTGCCAGCATACCCAACCACATAATGGCAGCCTGGGCATGCAGGTACCTTTAGTGCACCACGGACAAAATTCTGAATTTGTTCTTTTTTTTTTTTTTTTTTACTATATTCACCTACACCCACAGATCCAGGGTTGTGGGAATAGCTCCAGTGCTATTCAAGCACAGGCTGGTCGATCCTAGTGGAGCCTGCAATTTATTAATTTTTTTTGCCTGAAATTCAGGCTGATTGTCCCCATGCTAAAGGATTCCCTGCCATAGTGCTACCAGCCCTGGCTGGCATAGTCCAGTGCTGGTATTGACAATTTTGGGGGGACCCCACTCTTTTTCTACCCCCAATTTGGCAGTACCAGACTAGGCAGGCAGCACAATGGCTAGTTATGATTTTGTTTTTTGTTGTTTTTTGAGGGGGGGACACGCTTTTTAAATGTATGCCTACATTGTAAGTGTAAATTGCGTCCAACTCGGCATAAGGCCCTCACTGTCTCTTTAGCTCTACATGGTTCTTACTAGTCATCCACTCTCATCTCTGCCTAGTGTATTTCTTGACTAGCTCTCACTTGACTACTAGACAAGGTCAAGGCTGTCTCAGTGAGCTTGAACTTGTACTCAGCACGGGCAGTGCTCACATTCTAACCAGCTTCCCGGAATTTAGTGTAAGGTAGGTGGATCTCTGTGTCTTCATCCATAGGAAGGATGAATACTTACTAGTCATACTTGAACCTCATGGGCTGGGCACTAACCTTTTTCTCTTTCTCCATACTAGATAACATGCCTGCACAGACCAGCATATCCAACCCGCAATTGCAAAGAGCCATTTTTAAACCGTCCAATCATGGCACTCACTAGCCATCAACAGGAAGAAGTCTGGTCCACTACAACTATAGGCACAACTCACTAAAGCTGGGTACACACTACAGGGTTTTCGTCCAATAATCGGCTCAACCAGCTGACATACGACCGCTCGTTCGAAAGACGGGTCAGTGTGTGTAGTGACGCGATGGTCGAAAGTCTGCCCAAATGGACGATTGTTGCCTCATTTGGTTGGTCGTACCGTTCAATATTTTCGTTACAATCTCCTTTCCATTGTGTTGTGTGTATAAATTTCCGACCGATCCACGACAATCCTCCGATACTTCCTCGACCTGGGGCTCCATTGGGGGCATTTGTATGTAAATTTGTGATCCTGTACCTGTCCCACGTGGTGCGGTATCCGCACATCACTGACTTGTGTTTTGTATACATGTGTATTGCACCTGTTTGGTTGCAGACCATAACACTTGTGTAAAGCACGTACCCTTTACAGCTATATTGGGAATCCAAGTCATATTTGCCCTTTATAAACTTATACCTTTATAAACTATTTAACTTAAAAAGTCATATTACATTTTATTAACTAATATTTGTCAAATACCCAGAATAAACCACACAGTGTTAATGCAACAGTTTTATTGCAGGAAAAAGTAAAAAAATAATTATTGCAGAATATGACAAGTGAAAAAAATAGTATTACACTTTAAAGGTGCTAGTGATTTGTGGCAGAAAAGTTCCAAAAAGCATATACATTTCAACAAAATTATTATCAAGGTGTTTAATTTTTTTCTTGATGTCGCTCATGTTCCCATTGATATCTTTAAACTAATCCTGGAGCTTTAGAACATTTTTTTCACCCTCAGAACCTTCATTGGATATGACGATGGTATCTACGAAACAAGGAAATTAAAAATGTTTAGCATTAAACTTCTATATCTGTAATAAAGCTAACAAAAGTCTAAAACCAACACCAGAATTAGTCTCATTTGCTCACCTTGCACACTGCCCGAGATCAATTTATGTTGTGGTCCCTCTGGCACAATCACAACAATAGCGGGCTTAACCTCCAAAGATTCTGGAAAACAGGCTCCATTTTGGTTATTATAACGGTACAGGTATGTACCCAAAGCATTTAGTTGTCTACACATGTTCATTGAGATACCTTTGTGTATAACTTCTTTTATATCTTTGTATTCAACATCAATTTTTTTCTTGCTTAATAACAGGTGTTACATTAGTGGTATCAGTGGTATCTAAACAGGCCTTCTCACCTTTAATTCTTCTTTCTGACAAAAAAATATCTATGTTACAAATCAGTTGTTTGCATTGCTTTGTGGGAAACTAGAATGAAATACATAAAGTCCTTCAAACAGGTACACTACACGTACTACTCACTTTTTTAATGTTTCTACAAATTCGCACTAGTTTCCTTTCCTCTTTATTTTTAAGATCCGACCACCTCTTCTGAACTTGGAATTTATTTATTTTCTTTCCAAGTTTTTCCTTCAGTAATCACAGTAGTTTTTGCATTATCAGTTCCTTTCTATTATTAACTTTTCTGTACTTTCGCTTTTGACAGTCGTAGTCGTACTGGTCCAGTACTTTTGCCATCATCTCCAACTCTCTTGTGCTCATTGGCTATGCTCTTTTAACTGCAGTAAAAAAAATTCCTTCATCTTATAGAGCACCTCTATCCCCCACCTTAACTTTTTTATAATTTTTTGAGCCTTCCAGCACCATCTCTGACTCTGTCTCCGTTTCCATAGCTCCAACCCCCACTGACACCTTCTCCTCACCCACCATCTTCTCATGTTCCTCTGCGCCAGACAGGCTCCTCTGTAAATTTATACACTCAGACATGGGCGTTCGTTTCTGCTGTGGAGAAATCAGCGATGATACCTGCAGAGAATGGAGAATTGTGGGTGATGCCTATTTGTGTATAATAACCTTGTGTATAGAGATTTTTTTTCCTACAACAGAGACAGTTTTGTCTGTTCAGTACAGGGCCTGATTAAGAGTTCTGGCCGCCTAGACTAATACGGTCGCAGCGCCCCCCCCCCCCCCCCCCACCCCCTCCTTCGAATATATAGGTGTATAGGAACACTCCTGAATATGAATGTTCAGGTGTATTCTCCAGCATTCAAATTTAGACAGATTGTGCCATTGTCTCTTACCTGTACTTGCTCTTCTCTCTTGCAACTTTGTTATCCTCTCGCTGGCTTCTGGAAAGTTGGCATCCTGTTTTGAAAATGCAGAAATGTATTATAATGCAAACCCTGAATGATTAGGCCCTTTAGTTAAAACAAAACACTCCATTATGGCCAGCTAAACGTACCCCATTGGACAGGCATATATAAGCAATATCTGAATATTTGTTGTCAATCAAATACAAACCTCTACCAGCCCCATCTCACTAATATTTAGTATTCTAGTGATTGCTGAGACCACCCATGTGACCACCACACAATCATGAGATTCTGCCCCCCAAAGCTGCTCTATTTTTTAAATACCCCCTGCAGCCATTTTCCTTAACCACAACCCCCCCCCACAGCCATTTTCCTTAACCCCTGCTGCAGACATTTTCTTTACCTCCCACCCTGCATCCATCCCCCTTGCAGCTATTTTCCTTACCTCCACTCTGTAGCTATCCCCCCCCGTCACATCAAAACTCCCCCAGTCACATATATCAGCCCCCCCTCCTCTGCCCTCCTTCATACATATCAACCTCTCTCCCTCCCTATAGATTTTCATGGCAGCCCCCCATCCCCCTCCCACCCTATAGATTTGTATGACAGTCCCCCTCTCCCTCCCTATACATATGCATGACAGTCCCCCCTCTCCCTCCCTATAGATATGCAGGGTAGTCCCCCCCCTCCCTATAGATATGCAGGGTAGTTCCCCCCCCTCCCTATAGATATGCAGTGTAGTTCCCCCCCTCCCTATAGATATGCAGGGTAGTTCCCCCCCTCCCTATAGATATGCAGGGTAGTCCCCCCCCTTCCTATAGATATGCAGGGCAGTTCCCCCCCTTCCTATAGATATGCAGGGCAGTTCCCCCCCCCCTTCCTATAGATATGCAGGGCAGTTCCCCCCCTTCCTATAGATATGCAGGGCAGTTCCCCCCCTTCCTATAGATATGCAGGGCAGTTCCCCCCCTTCCTATGGATATGCAGGGCAGTTCCCCCCCTTTCCTATAGATATGCAGGGCAGTTCCCCCCCTTTCCTATAGATATGCAGGGCAGTTCCCCCACCCCTCCTATAGATATGCAGGGCAGTCCCCCCCCTCCTATAGATATGCAGGGCAGTTCCCCCCCTTCCTATACATATGCAGGGCAGTCCCCCCCCCCCTTCCTATAGATATGCAAGGCAGTTCCCCCCCTTCCTATAGATATGCAGGGCAGTCCCCCTCTCCCTCCCTATAGATATACAGGGTAGTTTCCCCCCCCTCCCTATAGATATGCAGTGTAGTCCCCCCCCCTTCCTATAGATATGCAGGGCAGTTCCCCCCCTTCCTATAGATATGCAGGGCAGTCCCCCCCCTTCCTATAGATATGCAGGGAAGTTCCCCCCCCCTTCCTATAGATATGCAGGGCAGTCCCCCCCCCTTCCTATAGATATGCAGGGCAGTTCCCCCCCTTCCTATAGATATGCAGGGCAGTTCCCCCCCCTTCCTATAAATATGCATGACAGTCCCCCCTCTCCCTCCCTATAGATATGCAGGGTAGTCCCCCCCCTCCCTATAGATATACAGGGTAGTTTCCCCCCCCCTCCCTATAGATATGCAGTGTAGTCCCCCCCCCTTCCTATAGATATGCAGGGCAGTTCCCCCCCTTCCTATAGATATGCAGGGCAGTCCCCCCCCTTCCTATAGATATGCAGGGCAGTCCCCCCCCCTTCCTATAGATATGCAGGGCAGTCCCCCCCCCCTTCCTATAGATATGCAGGGCAGTTCCCCCCCTTCCTATAGATATGCAGGGCAGTTCCCCCCCCTTCCTATAAATATGCAGGGCAGTTCCCCCCCCTTCCTATAGATATGCAGGGCAGTTCCCCCCCCCCTTCCTATAGATATGCAGGGCAGTTCCCCCCCCTTCCTATAGATATGCAGGGCAGTTCCCCCCCTTCCTATAGATATGCAGGGCAGTTCCCCCCTCCCTATAGATATGCAGGGCAGTTCCCCCCCCCCTTCCTATAGATATGCAGGGCAGTTCCCCCCCCTTCCTATAGATATGCAGGGCAATTCCCCCCCCTTCCTATAGATATGCAGGGCAGTTCCCCCCCTTCCTATAGATATGCAGGGCAGTTCCCCCCTCCCTATAGATATGCAGGGCAGTTCCCCCCTTCACTTACCTGTAGTTGTGCCAGCGTCGCTCCTCTCCTCAGATCAGCAGATAGGAAGTGAAGACGTCCTGTTTCCTGTCTGCTGCATAGCAACAGGCAGCCTGGCGATTGGCTGTGTGTTGCTAACCACTGACCACCAATGCTTTTGATCGTCGAGCCCTCCACCCCCCCCCCCCCCCCGCGGCGACCTCCCGCGGCGACCCCCCCTCCCCCACCCCGAAAAAAAAAAGAATGAAGAAAAAAAAAAAAGAATGAAAAAAATAAATAAATACCCACAGCGCCGCGCCCCCCGGGACCCAGCGCCCCAGGCTGCAGCCTGGTCAGCCTAGTGGTTGCTCAGGCCCTGGTTCAGTATATGTCTTCTTTTTTTAGGGTTTTTTGGGTGTTAACTATAGTGAAAGCTCTGCTCCTTTATGCTAATGTCTTTGGTATATCATTACAAAGTGACCCTAATCAACAGTGGTCCTCATACTGTTTAAAGAAGCATTTTTTTTTTGCTGTGCTGTGTCCCCCCTGAGTGGATCTGCCAACACTCCCAGGACTGTGGGAACTGACTGTTTCATCCACAATGCAATATGCCTATGGTCCCACCTCATCTTAGCCCTAACTGCTTTCCTGTAATGGAATTGCTTTTTATATCTCAACTAGAGATGGTCACTGACCCCCGTGTTTTGGTTTTGGATTCGGTTTTGGATCTGGATTACCGTCGTGTTTTGGTTTTGGTTTTGGTTTTGCAAAACCGCCATTGCGTGTTTTGGTTTTGGTTTTGGTTTTGTTTGGTTTTGTTTTGCTATTTTTTGGGAAAATCCATGTTTTTGGGCCTAAATTAACCCAATTTAGTGCTCCAACTGTTTTAGAGACAAGTAATCTAATTGTTGAGGTAATAAATCATCCAAAAAAACAGTTTAATTCTTCGTTGGTAGGCCTATTCTACACACAAAACAGATTGGCTTCCTCTCCATCTATGCATATTGGCAATGCAGCCATCGTCTTTGAATGTATATTACACCCTACACTTATAGTTAAATATGTAAAGAAATGGAAAAAGCCAGTTTGGTTTCTGTCTCTCTAGGCCCCCCTCCACTTGTATAAAATACTAAAAAATTCAGCCATTATAGACTGTACAATATTAATTGACATGGAGAAAGCCAGTTTGGGGTCACTCTGTCTCTCTAGGCCCCCCTCCACTTGTATAAAATACCAAAAAATTCAGCCATTATAGACTGTACAATATTAATTGACATGGAAAAAGCCAGTTTGGTTTCTGTCTCTCTAGGCCCCCCCTCCACTTGTATAAAATACCCAAAAATTCAGCCATTATAGACTGTACAATATTATGAAAAATGGACAAAGCCAGTTTAGGGTCACTCTGTCTATGACACCCTACCCTTAAGGATAAATTGCCCTAACAGCAGCCTTTCAAGATGGTATGTGATATGGAAATGCCACAAGTCCCTTTCCTCTTTGGGGGTAGATTGCACCCTACACTTACATAGAAAGTTTTAAAAAGATGTTATCGGCATCATCTTCAGCTTAATCCTCACCCTCATCAGTGTGTACGTCATCATCACAGACTATCAATTCATCGCCACTTGAATCCGCCATTAGAGAACAGTCAGTGCTTGGATGTCTTGGATGGTGAAGGCCTTCCTCGTGGAAGATGTAGTTCATTTTTATAAACATCATTTTCTCCACATTTTTGGGAAGTAACCTTCTACGGCGATCACTGACTAAGTTCCCTGCTGTGCTGAACACTCGTTCAGAGTACACACTGGAGGGTGGGCAGCTTAGGTATTGCAAAGCAAGTTTGTACATGGGTTTCCAAATGGCCTGCTTTTCTTCCCAGTAAGGAAAGGGACTGTCTGACATTTCCATATCAACTACCTCTTGAAAGTAATCCTCCACCATCCTTTGCATGTTTATACTCATATTGGATGGAGTTATGGGCAAAGTGACACATTTTTTTGAAAAATCCTTCAAACCAGCCCAGATGTTAAATTGTTCTGGTCTGCCCCCTGTGTCTTCCCTGCTTCTTTTTTGGAAATTTAATTTTTTACGAGCAACAGCTTGAGAAAGTGAAGAAGGACACGTCGTTAAGCCGAGGCCTAGTTCAGCGGCCAACTTGCTGAGCAATAGCTCCTTGCAAAAGTTCACATCTCGCTCATTTACAAGTAAAGACTCAATGTAGGTTTTAAGCCTTGGATCAAGCACAGTGGCCAAAACGTACTGATCCGAGTTCAAGATCTTAATAACTCGAGGATCATTGTGAAGCGAATTAAGTACTTGATCGACAAGGCCAACATACTTTGCTGAATTGCTTGCTTTCAGCTCCTCCTTCATTTTCTCAAGCTGCTTTTCCAATAGTCTAATTAAAGGAATGACTTGGCTCAAACTAGCAGAGTCTGCACTGACCTCACATGTCACAACTTTAAATGGTTTCAGCACCTTGCACAGCACTGAAAGGATTCCCCACTGTGCAAGAGTGAAATACATCCCCCCCTCCTTTTCCCAATGTCATGACTTGTGCAATATGCTTGGATGGCTTTGCGCTGTTCCTCCATCCTCTGAAGCATGTACAGGGTGGAATTCCACCGAGTTACCACCTCTTGCTTAAGTTGGTGGCAGGGCAAGTTAAACTGCTCTTGGAGCTGCTGTAATCTCCTACATGCTGTGGCTGAATGCCTGAAATGGCCTGAAATTTTACGGGCCACCGAAAGCATCTCCTGCACCTCACGGTTATTTCGTAGGAAGCTCTGCACCACCAAGTTGATGGTGTGAGCAAAACAGGGAATATGTTGGAAATCACCCAGCTGTAATGCTCGCACTATATTGTTGGCGTTATCTGAAATGACATACCCTGGGGAGAGTCCGAGTGGTATAAGCCATGCATCAATCACATCTCTCAGTTTGCGTAACAAATTGTCAGCCGTATGCCTCTTAGTGAAGCCGGTGATACAAAGAGTGGCCTGCCTGTGACAAATGTTACGTAGTGGTGTACATGCTGCTGCTGTTCCTGCTGGTGAAGGTGAATGACCAACCCAGTGGGCTGTCACAGTCATATAGTCTTTGTTTTGGCCACTTCCACTTGTCCACATATCTGTGGTTAAGTGAACAGTGGGCAGAATGGCATTTTTCAGCGCAATCTCTACATTTTTACACACTTTTTGGTATAGTTGTGGAATAGCTTTACGGGAGAAATGGTGTCGCGATGGAATTCTGTAACGCAGACACAAAACCTCAATTAACTGTGAAAAACCAGCTGCGTTTATTGTGGAGATTGGACGCAGATCTAACACTAACATTGCAGCCATGGCGTCTGTGATTCGCTTGGCGACTGGGTGACTGCTGTCATATTTGCTTCCCCTCGCAAATGATTGTTTCACAGTTAATTGCTGAAATGTAGGACTGCTCATTTTATTAACCTGCCTCTGGGATGACGATTCACCCCCAGCAGCAGCAACAGCAGCAGCAGGACTAACGCTTTCTTCAGAGGAATCAATAATAGTGCCGGAGTCATCCAGCCTTAAGTGGGATGCCGGGCTAACTCCGAGCGCTACTGAGGATATTGATGAGGATGGTGTGGTGGGTGTATTTTGTAGCCGTCGGTATGTCGGTGAGCGGAGGGTCTTAGCTGATGAGGGAGTGCTTGTATTCTTTTGGGAAGAACTTTCAGCTTTTCCCAACACTTTGCCATGAACTCTCGTTAAATGGCGTAACATAGACGAGGTTCCAAGATGGTTAAGGTCCCTCCCTCGACTGACTGTGGCTTCACATACACTACAAATGGCTATACAATTGTTGTCTGGATTTGGGTAGAAATAATTCCACACATAAGAAGTGGATTTTTTTGTTTTATGCCCAGGCATGACAATGGCCTTTTACTTGTCACGTGCCAGAACTGCTGCCACTGGTGCAGGACTTACACAAACAACCTCATCCTCATCAACATCCTCATTAGCGCCCTCGTCGCCTACACAAATCTCCCCCTCATCCTCTTCTAATTCCAAAGTGGCATCCTCAATTTGGGTATCACCGGCTACACTCGGACTATTAAGGCACACATCAGCAGAATGCTCACGATTAGACATCCCACTGTTGGATGGACTCTCCACAGGGATTGTTGTCATTTGTGAATCAGAGCAAATATTCTCCTGTAAGGCCTCACTGTTATCTTGCAGCTCGGCTTTGACGCGTAACAGTAGTTGTGCACCAATTGTAGGCTGGGTAACTTTTTGGGATCTGCCACTAATAACCAAGGGTGAAGGCCTCATTCTCTCTTTGCCACTGCGTGTGTAGAATGGCATGCTTGCAATTTTTTTTTTCTCGTCACTTAACTTTTGCTCAGTTACACTTCTTTTTCGCTTCAATACAGTAAATTTTTTTTTTGTTTTTGTTTTTTGCACTAATTTGAAAACACTCTGTTGTTTGACATCGCCTTGGCCAGATGACGTACTGGGAACACTAACATCAGGACTGGTGACAGAACCTGGTTGCTCATTCAGATCATATGTGGACTGCTTTGAATCCATTCTGAGCGCAAACCACTGGGGAGTGCTAAAAATTATTTAGTAGATTCTGCTGACAGTTATGACTTTTGACAGCCAGAAATATTAATGCACAATTAGGGAGGACACCCCAAAAGCACTAAGGTGTGCTAAAAATTATTTAGTAGATACTGCTGACAGATATGACTTTTGACAGCCAGAAATATTAATGCACAATTAGGGAGGACACCCCAAAAGCACTGAGGTGTGCTAAAAATTATTTAGTAGATACTGCTGACAGAAATGACTTTTGACAGCCAGAAATATTAATGCACAATTAGGGAGGACACCCCAAAAGCACTGAGGTGTGCTAAAAAATATTTAGTAGATACTGCTGACAGAAATGACTTTTGACAGCCAGAAATATTAATGCACAATTAGGGAGGACACCCCAAAAGCACTGAGGAGTGCTAAAAATTATTTGGTAGATACTGCTGACAGATATGACTTTTGACAGCCAGAAATATTAATGCACAATTAGGGAGGACACCCCAAAAGCACTGAGGAGTGCTAAAAATTATTTAGTAGATACTGCTGACAGATATGACTTTTGACAGCCAGAAATATTAATGCACAATTAGGGAGGACACCCCAAAAGCACTGAGGAGTGCTAAAAATTATTTAGTAGATACTGCTGACAGATATGACTTTTGACAGCCAGAAATATTAATGCACAATTAGGGAGGACACCCCAAAAGCACTGAGGAGTGCTAAAAATTATTTAGTAGATACTGCTGACAGATATGACTTTTGACAGCCAGAAATATTAATGCACAATTAGGGAGGACACCCCAAAAGCACTGAGGAGTGCTAAAAATTATTTAGTAGATACTGCTGACAGATATGACTTTTGACAGCCAGAAATATTTATGCACAATTATGGGGGACACCCCAAAAGCGCTGGGGAGTGCCAAATATGAAGAAAAAAATAATAAACCTCTATCCTCCTCTCTGCACTAGCGATTTTGGTTAGAGCAATTGCAAGAACAATATTGTATTCTCTGTCCCTGCTCTAATTAGCCTATGACTACACCCTGCTCTCTCCCTCTGTCAAATGGCGATGGATTGCTGTGGAGGCGTGTATTTATAAAGTTGAAGTATCGCGAGAACCGAGCCCCGAGATCCAACGACATCACAATGACGTTCGGCCTCGATTTGGATTCGGAATGGGCGGGAGAGTACCGAGCTGAGCAGCTAATACCCAAAGTTCGGGTGGGTTCGGTTCTCGGAGAACCGGACCCGCCCATCTCTAATCTCAACCAACCAATTTTACCACCAACTCTATGGACTTCTCGATCACATCAAGATAACAAAAAAAGGGCTTAACGATTCACTGGCACCTTTTCACCAATCACACTGGCTAAAAGTGTAGATGTCACAAACAGTTACAGGAATCTACCTGAATGATCTTGTTTAGAGGCCCTCAAAACACACATAAGTTTTCTCCTAGCAAAATCATAGTTTCCCACATACACATAAAACACAGCAGTGCTGAATCCCTCTGATGCACCCACAGCTTAGAACGTCAGTGTCACCTCAGATGCTACCTTATTAATCACAAGAACATGGGCGCATTTCAAGGAGGTATCCCAGGATGTATGGTAGTATCAGACAGGCAACTTGAAACTTGTATAGTGAACAACTATACAGACCCCCATTCCCCAGGGAAAATCATGTTACTTAATATATATATACAGATGAAGCAAAACGCAAAGATTAAGGCATAGTCCATGTCCCCATAGCTTCAAATCCAGCTAACACCTCCATAACTCCCTTTCTACCCTCCCCCTCTTCCCAACAGTACATTCCAAATAAATGTATTAGTCTCATGGTCAACATTAGCTACCTCAAAGAGATGAACATCTTCAGGGAACCTACCACCATGACCAAAACTAACCACATTTGCTACAGTAGGTGAATTGATTACAACTGGCTCACTGTAGTTCTAGGTGCCCACAGAAGCAGGGTAACACTTTGGGTACAGCACCCCTAGAAAGGTTCCTTCTTTAATAAGTAGAATGTTTGCACAATAATGTAAAACTGGAAGCTGGATGGTCTGCTTATGCCCCATCATTATACCATTAGTGACCATCACCAGCCGTGACCACCTGTATACCAGTTATATCCCATTCTTATACTAAAAGTGGCTATTATTAATTTGTAGTACTGACTATTAATCTGGTAGGGTCTACTATTATTCCAGTAATTTTATCAGAAGGGCCCCAAAGTTTTTACTAGCAGTGCCCACAGTTATACCAACATGTCCGCCTTCAGCTTTGACCAACCATTATACTAGTGGTCAGCACTTCTGGCTCACATCGCTGGGGTCATGAGTTCAATTCCCGACCATGGCCTTATCTATGTGGAGTTTGCGTGGGTTTCCTCCGGGTGCTCCGGTTTCCTCCCACACTCCAAAAACATACTAGTAGGTTAATTGGCTGCTATCAAAACTCATCCTAGTCTGTCTCTATCTCTCTGTGTGTATGTTAGAGAATTAAGACTGTAAGCTCCAACGGGGCAGGGACTGATGTGAATGAGTTCTCTGTACAGCGCTGCGGAATCAGTGGCGCTACATAAATAAATGATGATGGTGATGATAGTGCCCCCGCGATTATACCAATGTAGTCCAACATGTAGTCTATTTTACTTTTATTGTTCACCTTATACTAGTAGTTCAAGCAGCAGTGACCCACCGTTAACTATTGGTCCAGTAAGGTGAAAGTGTTACATAGCTTCACACCATTGTTTAAAAGGAGATGATTAGGAAGAGCAGAGGCTGCCAAAAGTGAAATGAGGGCACCAGCTGTTATGCTCCCACAGTTCAATAGAAGAGGAGCTCTCATTCCAGGAAGTAAGAACCTTGTTGGACTGCAGAGACATGGGGCACCGAGAATCACACTCTCACAACTGAGCAGTGCACAGGTATACAAAACTTCTCAGTGGGCCTTACCCGGAACCTGGGATTGTGCAAGAAATTTGGGAGTGTTGCTATGATTTTAGCCTGTATTTCAAAATGAACCCTTCTTACCCTGCCCATCAACAAAATTACTCAATTCTCTTACAGCTCTGCCACACTGCTTTAAATTGTAGCGCTGATAGGGCTGTGCCAAAGGTATATACCCTGGGGGCCTCTGTTGCAATATACAGAAATAACAAGAGGGTGTGCCCACTAGTGGTAGTGATACAATATAACAAACAGTGAAACAGAAAAGAAGCACCATACATAGTGTACCAAAAATAAAACCATCAGTTATTTTTCAGACACAAATAGTGTAGCCTCATACCAAGTAAAGAAACAATGACAGCTTATCTGATGTATGCAATCCCTTCAGGATAGATTTGAAAGGTGAATCTTCTTAGTTTCCACAAATATGATTCCTGGGAATAAAATTAACTAAAACTCAAGAGAAAATGATACCATAGCGTAGTATGTTTAAATCTATAGTTATATAAGATCAAAAAGCAAATGTACCATATTAAAACTTAGTAAATTACATATCAAGATCCAGCTGCAGATAAAGATCATTCCTTTATTACAAAATCTAGGATACCATAAATCAAATGTCTGTATATTAAAATAAAAAGCTAGAGCTTATCTGTGTTCCTCCAAGATGTTAAACTCCTGGCCAGGATGATCCTATTTAGTATGGAGGTCCAAAAGAAGGCTTCTTTCCTCCATTCGTTTTCTTCAAGGCTTCAGATATAAAAGGTTCAGGATACTTTCTCTCCCTGAACCTATCAACATATATTTTAAGTTGCTCATTGCATGTATCAATATTTGAGCAATTGCATTTAATCCTACTAAATTGTGTAAGGGGAATGTTATTTTTTCATTTAGTTAAATGGTTACTACCATAATGGAAATAACTATTAATTCACATTTTTAATAATTTTTTTTGTCTCGATTTTTCCTTCTTTTATTTCCAAAATCAGATCTAAAAATTCAGCACTTGTCTCCCCCATCTTGGAGGTATATCTGAGCTTGTACTGGTTATCTCCTATGTAGTTTAAATTTTGTAAAAAGATATCTGTTGACCCAGTATAAACAGAGCTGTATACAAGGAATTCTACAGTCCAGAGATCATGCAAGTAATAGTTGTGCAGGATTTCTGACTTGGAATAGTAGGTACTGGTACAACCAGCGCCGGACTGGCCCACCGGATACCAGGAAAATCACCGATGGGCCCCGGTGTCTTACGGCCACACCCCCTTTTCTTCATTCATAGGAGGGGCCCATCCGGCTCTACTGGGGGCCCACTGCCCACTGTGTGACATATGTGAATTTCGGGTACTACTGCGTGGCATAATGTGATTTGGGGGCACTACAGTGTGGCATAATGTGAATTGGGGGCATTACTGTGTGGCATAATGTGAATTGGGGACATAAAACTGTGGCATATGTGAATTTGGGGCACTAATGCATGGCATAATATGAATTGGAGGAATTACTGTATGGCATAATGTGAATTGGGGACATAAATCTGTGGCATAATGCGAATTGGGGGTAACATTGCCTGGCATTATGTGAATTGGAGCACTATTATGTGAATTGGGGGCACTACTGCATGGCATAATGTGAATAAGGGGCACTACTGTGTGGCATAACATTGGGGCACTACTGTGTGGCATAACATTGGGGCACTACTGTGTGGCATAACATTGTTTGGGGGCACTACTGTGTGGCATAATATTGTTTTTGGATCATTACTATGTGGCATAGGGGGGCTGCCTATATATTCTAAACTATAGGGGGGCTGCCTATACTAATCTATAGGAGGCTGCCTTTCTATACTAAACTATACTAAACATTATGTACGGCGCTGCGGAAACCTTGTGGCGCCTAACAAATAAATGATAATAATAATAATAATAATAATATAGGGAGGGGGGCTGCCTATACTAAACTATAGGGAGGGGGGTTGCCTATGCTAAGTTATAGAGAGGGGCTGCACAGAGACCACTATAGGGAGAGGAGCTGCTATAATATGTGAGGGAATGGAGGGGCTGTCTTAATAGTATATGGGTGGAAGTTTGGCTATTAATTTAGTGGTGGAGTTTAGGTAATGGGCTAATTATTTAATGGATTCTATTTTATTTGTGAGGTGATAGTGGGGCAATTTAATTTATTGGTGGGGCCTATTAAAATAAGATGGGGTGATTGGACCTTTAATTTAATTCTGGGGTGGTTTGGGTCTATAATTGAATGTGGGGCTAAGTGTGGGGAGGAGGGCTCTCTATTAAATGTGAATATTTATTATTTAATACCAGGAATGGTCGTGGGAAGTGGATGTATTAAACGTAAATGCTATTAATTTATTGCTGGGGCTGTTTGGAGAGAGGTTAATAGGTTTATTTATTCAATGGGAATACTATTAATTTAATGTTGGGGTCGGTTGGAGGGAAATAGATCTATTTATCAAATGTGAGTACTATTACTTTAATGTTGGGGCTGGAGAGAGGCCTAATTATTCAATGTGGGTGCTGTTGATTTAATGGCAGAGATGGTTGGAGTTTTCTAGATTTCATGTACCCATTTTATTCCTCCAATAGGGCCTCC
This sequence comes from Mixophyes fleayi, assembly GCF_038048845.1. Taxonomy (NCBI): domain Eukaryota; kingdom Metazoa; phylum Chordata; class Amphibia; order Anura; family Limnodynastidae; genus Mixophyes; species Mixophyes fleayi. Next base: position 126,313,265 of record NC_134407.1, on the reverse strand, counting down.
AAGCAACAAGCAGCAGCTGATCTAAAGACACCAGCAGCCACAGGTGGTGAAAGTGAGAAGTCAGGTAGGAGAGAGCAGGACAGTCTGCCAACTGTCCTGAATCTGGTGGGGAAGTCCGGAATTTGGGTGACTGTCATGCTTAGTCAGGATTTGGTCTGACTACAAGGACAGTTGGGAGGTATGTCCTGCTTCACACCGTACTGCTCGTGAAGGCAGAACTGCATGCACCTAACAGCAGTGCACACAGTTTTGCCTGTGTATTAGTCTAAAATTTGTCTAAAATGATAATAAATGTCTTAAGTGCACCAGGCTCCCCAACACCCCCTTTGAAGCGCTACATGGTATTAGGTGGTCCCCAGTCATTGGTTTCCCCAGTGGGCTCTTCATGCCCCAGTCCGACACTGGGTACAAACTGTTGAGCGATGTTAGAACATAATGCAGAAACAGAAAGGAGATTAGCATCCAGATCTAATGTATCAAATAATAATGCAGCAGGCAAGGTAGAACTAAATTTACAGGAACCTGTGAACAGCAAATAAACTGTCAACAGTCCAGAACTCAGATAACAACTAGCAGCAGTTATGTTCCAGAGATAGAGCCTGATATATTAAGAAGGAATAAACAATGAGCAAACAGTAGCAGAAGTCCAGTATACAGTAAAAGATAGCAGCGGTCAAGTTCACAGCTGAAGTTCAGTTTGCAAATATTAAATGAGTAGCAGTCAGGATTGCACATAGATTGTAAGCTTGCGAGCAGGGCCCTCTTTCTTCTCTGTATGTATTACCCAGTATCGTTTTGTTACTGTTTGCTCCAATTGTAAAGCGCTACGGAATCTGCTGGCGCTATATAAATAAATGTTGATGATGATGATGATGATGATGATGATGATTATATAAGCAACATTCAGAATTTGCAGCCATAAACTGAGATAGAGAGAACACAGCAAAGTCCAGTACTTAAGTACTTAAAGTCAGTGGTCAAAATCCCGGTGAATATCCAATTCACAGGAACAATGGGGCAGTCAGAGTTACATGCTGAAGTTTGGTTTTTCAGGAGACAGATAAGTAATAATCAAGTTCACAGCTAAAGTGCAGTTTTTCAGAAAGGATTAATCAGTGGTTATATTCACAGCCAAGGATTGAATCACAGGTAATGGAAAGCAATGGTCAGGGTTAAAAGCCAGGGTATGATACACAGGAGATGAATAAGCAATAGTCGTGTTCACAGCAGAGGTCTGATAATGCAGGAAAACTGGAAATGGTAGACACTGATCCAAGGGACTCAATAATCTGGCAAATTGTGCTTGCCGTTGCCAGATACTTATAGACCCTGCTGAATGTCCAGCAGCTGTGATGACATCACTACTTGTTATTATTATTATTATTATTATTATTATTAATTTTTATTTATAGGGCGCCACAAAGTATCCGTAGCGCCGTACAAGGATGGCACAGTACAAGATGAAACAGCACAGTACAAGTAACAGTAAGCACTATAACTCTGGGGGCTCAGGCACAGCATGAAAGAGAGGGAGGGAGGATAAAAGTGAGTATAGGCAGGTAACTATGGCCCAAGAGGGTGGGCACGGATGATAGGTTGAGAGTCACTGAGGGGAGCGGAGAGAAGCGAGAGGAGACAGAGGGCAGAGGGACTGAGAGGAGGTGAGCTGAGTAGCTGGAGAGCGCAGTTAAAAGTGATGGAAACAGGAGGTAGGAGAGCCCTGCTCAAAGGAGCGAACAATCTAAAGGGAGGGGAAGACAGACAGACATATGGATGAGACGGAGAGGCGGGAGAAACGGAACGGAGTCGAGGAAGGGGGAGAAGGGAAGAAGGGATGAGAAAGAGAGGTAGCCGACCAGTGGGAGTTTAGGCATGAGACTGGAAGCCTTTAAGGAAAAGGTGGGTTTTTAATGTTCGTTTGAAAGAGGACAGATTAGGGGAAGTTCTGATGGAGCGGGGGAGCTTGTTCCAATGGAGGGGAGCGGCGCGGGAGAAATCTTGGATACGTGCGTGAGAGGAGGTAATCAGAGGGGAAGAGAGGAGACGATCGTTGGACGATCGCAGTGGGCGGGAGGGAGTGTGAATAGAGATAAGGTTAGAGATGTAGGGAGCAGTGGAGTTGGCGAGGGCCTTGTAAGTCAGAGTGAGGAGCTTGAAAAGGATTCTGTAGGGGAATTGTTAGGAAACCAATTGCTAACCTGTCCCAATCTGGAAGCTAATGTAACAAAGGGATATGACTTACACCTTCTGGACAGTATTCTGCAGGGCCGGACTGGCCATCTGGCACTTCTGGCATTTGCCAGAAGGGCCGATGGTCAGTTGGGCCAGTCCGGTCCCCTGCGCAGCGATCATGATCGCGTCGAGGGCAGTCAATATCGGACAGCCTGTCACCGACAGGCTTCCTGGTGGCTGGGTCCTCCCCAGGAACCAGCTACCAGATGAAATGTGGCGCGCGCAGCGCTGCACATGTCCTGGCCGGGTCATGCAAGCTGTCAGAGGAGCAGACAGCAGAAGAAAGCAGAAACAAGTAGAGAAATGAAGGTTAGTGCATTAAAGGGGGGGAGGAGGATGTCACATAGAAAACAGGGAGAAGAGACAGGATGCCACTCAGGGGGGAGAAGAGACAGGAGCATGCCATTGGGGGTGGGAGGAAGGATGCAGTATAGTCCATAATTATTCCTAATGAATATATAAACTCACAGTGTATATCAATATAATTTAGTGGTGTCAATATGTTCACTCTGTGGCATAATATGATTTGGGGGCACTACTGTATGGCATAATATGATTTGGGGGCAGTACTGTGGTATAATATGATTTCTGGGCTCTATGGTGGCTTAATATCAATTGGGGGCACGTACTCAGGCATAAGGGAAGGGGGAGAGTGTTCATATAATGTGGGAGGTAGGCTATTAAATTAATGGTGCAGTTTAGGTGGAGGGCTAATTATTTCATTGGTGCTATTTTATTTGTGGGGTGATGTGGATCACTTTAATTTAATATTGGGGCCTAGCAATTTAAGAAGGGGTGATTGGACCTTTAATTTAATGTTGGGGTGGTTTGGGGGCTATTAACTGAAAGTGGGGCTCTTTGGGGAAAAAATAATGTGTATTTATTAAATGTGAATATGAATTATTTAATGGCAGTGATGGTTGCGGGAAATAGGTATATTTCTTAAACGTAAATGCTATTTAATTTATTGCTGGGTTTGTTTGGAGGTAGAGAAATAGGTTTATTTATTAAATGTGTATACTAGTATTTTAATGTTGGCCGGAGGGAGGCCTAATTATAAAACATGCGTTGTATTGATTAAACACCAGGGCTGGTTGGAGTGTTCTAAATTACATGTACCCATTTTTTACCCAAATAGGGCTTCCAACATTCCAGGATCCAGACAAGCAGCAACTAAAGACACCAACAGCCACAGGTGGTGATAGTGACAAGAACAGGTAGGAGAGAGCAGGACAGTCTGCCAACTTTCCTGAATCTGGTGGGGAAGTCCCAAATTTTGGTGACTGACTCGTTAAGCGAGATTTGGTCCAACTACAAGGACAGTTGGGAGGTATGTCCCACTTCACACTGTACTGCTTGTGAAGGCAGAGCTGCTCGCAGCTAACAGTATTGCACACAGTATTGCCTGTGTATTTATCTACAATTTGTCTAAAATGATAACCATGTTACATAATAGGGGCTCCCTGTCTTAAATACCCAAGGCCCGACAAGCGTTAATCCAGCTCTGGTTAGCAGGAGGGAGAGGATAGCTGTTCCCAGTCCCTGGATAGGACTCAGCCTGCAGAGCAAGCTGTGGAGCTCTAAGTCTCACAAGATTTGGTAATCTGCTAAATCCCTGCTCACTCTACAGGAAGTTCCCACCCTGATGGATGTCAGCAGCACCAGAAGCATAGATAAGTACAGTGGGCTGGGGGTGTCATAATGTGTTGGGGGGATGGCGTGATGTGGCTGGGAGGGCGTGATAAATGTTATGTTTTATTATGTATGTAACACACCCACAACACAGTGTGGCCACGCACTTGTCGGCGCCGCTGCGTGGTGGCACATCGTTTCTTTCCTGCTGGAACTGAGGTGGGCCTGCGTACTTTAAATTCTAGGGCTGATTTTTAGTCCCAGTCCGGCCCTGGTATTCTGTATATACTTTTAACAACATAAGTAGCCCTATCCTTTTGTACATGCACAGGAACTACTATTGCCATGGTTTGTGACACCCTGAATCATTCCCTCTTTCCCTGAGTCCTCCCACCAGCCAAGTCATTCAGGCTGATCACTAGCTTCACTTATCTCCCGATCTGTCTTTCTAATGATATGATTAACTTCATGTTGCTTTATCCCTTCCCACTCAAAAACTGAGGACACTCCTCTACAAAGGAGATGAAGATTGAATAAAATAAGATGCTCAGGCCCTAGTCAAACTCACCATCTTTATACATGGCACTGCTGCAAGGGCATAAGGTGTCAGCTAGTGGTGGTTTCAGCCTTAGTACAGAGTTGGGTGCAGGTACTCTTATATTCTCAAAGTATCTTGAACCATGACTCTGTATACTGATGAGTCTTGTGGATCTTGTGCAAGCCTAATAGCTAAGAGGTACGTCTGACCTGTTTACACATTAACAATGGGAGAGAGGGAAGAGACACACCAACCAATGTTGTCAGTTGGCACTGTGCAGCTACACAAAGGCTCTCTTTTGTGTTGTGGGAAAAGGACAGGAAACAAAGCAATCTTGGCTTTTAGACTTAAGGAAAAGGAGTGACATTTACAGTTTACTGTCCCTGTTATATGAGGAAGAAGCCTCTTCCTGCTCAGCTTCTGTTTCCTTACCCCGGTGAAGATGCTATAATATGTGCACATATGTCTTCTTCCAACTGCAAAAATAAGTCCCAGTGACACCAGAAGAGATCCGATTGCTCAGCCCCAGTGCCACCTGGCTGGATCTCTTCCAATTAAGCCTTATATTTAGTTACAAATTCTAAAGGAGGCAATGTTTACCAGAAATTGGGATCAATGAGTAATGATGTTATGAGCAGGTAAAGTGAGGTTTTGAATGTAATGCCCAGGGCTGTAATACAAATGTCTGGAGTAGCTGTGATGTGTTCTGGTAAAAATACATAACATGACCACTTAATGCATGGCACTGAAAATGTTTGTGTGATAAGACACTAAAAGCAATATAAAAGTGATAATGACTAACAAGAAAACATTATATGACAATTGGTGTCCATTTGTCAGGTAAGCCTACAAGTCAATGTTCAAAAGACTGAGCGCATAGTGCCTGAAGCTTTCCTTTATGCACAAATAGCAGCTGACATTCATTTTGCTGGCCTGACATGCACTCACTATTCATTGTAAAAATCTAAATTTACATACCTCTATATAGCTCATGCTGTCTGACCACCAACCATAAACAGAGTCACACAAACAAATGTCCACTTATTCCTGAAATACAATTATGAGCAATGAAGGAAGTTGTATCAGCTGGAGAGATGAATCCACAATCATACTATCAGAATAGACTAGCTGATGGTGCTGGTCGTCATCATTATGGGAGTGTATTTGCACCTGCCTTATAGCACCCACAGTAGATACAGCTCCTGACAGCATGTGTCTCCGTGCTGGTCTGCATTGGCTGTATACGCCTGTACTGTGCTCAGCCTCATTTAGACCACCACTCCCTTCCCCTGTTCCGCCTCTCCAGTTGTAAAGAGGCGCAAGTGTCAGATGTGCGCAACTTTGCAGGTGCGCATATGCGTGCTCTTGTTTGTGGGCATGCACAGTGCAATTTTGTGGTTTTTTTACGCTAAGCAAACACGCATACATCCAACACAGCATCAGGCCCTTAATCTTTATAATGTTTAGTGCAGATCCACATTTTCCCTTCAGAGCTCCACGATGTGTTTGATCATTGCGCCTTTGAAGGAGAAACTGTAAGTGTATGGAAACATCACCTTGAGCATGACATGCTCCTTGTATATTAAAAATGTTCTTTTTCTCCCAACGTACTGCTCATTGCTCATTTATTCTTTATAAATATCACAATTCATTTTAGATGACTATTTTGAGAAATGTCTGTTCTGTATTCTCCTTCTAGTGAATGCAGCACAGCGCATTGTACTACAGACTGCACCTATGACTATGTAGCCTTATATTCCGCTAGTGTCTGTGTGGTCAGTGAATGCATGTGGTGGTATAATGTTATCTTGTTTGGATACAAAACAGACTCAGCCTCCTCAATCTTCTACAAGACAGCTCTCCTGCTGAGATGGTAATTTCTTTCACACATCCTAAAAACACAAACTTCCTCCCTTCTGCTACATGTAATCCTTTCTAGCAAGGAGGCAACTAACCATTTTGCAACCTGTTGTGACAACTATTGTGGCACCTTCTTCATTCTTTGTACAAAACACAGATTGCTTTGTGGAGTACTATCAAATGAGGGGGATGTTATTTTATTCATTTTTAAGTCTCTCAACAAAGGGAGAAATCACTAATTCAACCAATGCTAGAAATAAAATATTGCATCTTGGGTCAGAGGTATCAAATATTGCTGTATAATTTTTCTTCGCGTTCTGATATCATTATACCTACATGACTTCTGTTTTATATATGTTGTATTTTTTCCTTTTGAAAATTCAATAAAAAGTTTAATTAAAAAAAAAAAACCAACAAGAAAATATTGCATTTTACAAACATAATTTACAACAAATACTGATGTCTTAGTAAAGGACCTATCTGGCCTCCTTAGTGCCCACTTACTACTACATCCTGCATATGTCTTCTTCCTGAAATATGTGTGTGAGCAATTGCATGGGGTGTAGCAACTATGGAGCCCAGTGGTGAGGGGGCACTATGCCAATTCGCCCGCTGCAGAGGCCCTCGCTCTGTTCTTCTGAGCAGTGGCGGATCCAGGCGGGGGGGGCGATCGGACCCAGGGGCTTGCTGCCGACAGCTGCACACTGTGCAGGTCCGTTCAGCAGTGACAGTATGCTGCCCGGCCGCTCTGATTGTGTTTTAAACACAATCAGAGCAGCGGGACAGCACACTTTCACTGCTGAACGGACCTGCACATACTGTGCAGCCGCCGGCAGCCTTAGAACACAGAAAGGGGGCGGGGCCTAAATCCCCCCCCCCCCCCCCCCCCCCCTAAAATCGCCCCGGGTAGGGCAAATGTCTGGGTCCGCCCCTGCTTCTGAGTATGTGTGGAGCCAGCACATGTGCAGTGAAGCCCATTTGCACTTTTGACTCCAGGGCATCCGGAGGAGATGGACACGTATATATATCCAAATAAGCTGCACAAAGCTCTAACACTCATTTTTGAGTTTCATTGGCTAAGTTTTTTGAGACCATTTTGCAGGAAGGGGGGGGGGGGGGAGAGGGTATTATTAAAATTGTGGCACAGATGAATGGGAGAACATTCAGTTCTTTCCCAGAATGGGAAAGAATCTGATTGCTGTGGTTTAGAGCACTTTTTCCCTTTATCGTTATACGTGCACCAGTTTTCATAAATGCCCCCAAATGTTTTACACAAGCTTTGCTACATAAACAAATTGTGTAAATAAATCAGTAATTCTTGGTATTGCCATGAAAACATCAGCATTTTTCCATGATTTGGATCCATTTAAATATACAGCAATATGCCAATGTGGAGCTGTTTTATTATGTAGTGATATTATGTTTCATTTTGGCAGAAAACCTAACATGGCAGCTCCCATTCATGTTCGTTTATGCTGACTAGCAAATACTTCTATTGGATGCAATCATTTTCTTCTCATCAATCACTCCAACAAAAGTTGTTTAAAAGTAACAAAAATCATAGAAGCTATTCAAGACCAGTAAGAATGTAATAATTGGTTTAGTTACATACTTATAGTTATATATGCTAAAGAAGTAGAAAGTGAGTTCATTTTGCAGAGACACAAAGGTGTTGTAATGTATATCCAAACTAACCAGGTGTGTAGGAACCAGGGGGTGGAGTGGCCAGTTACCTCCCCATGACTTCTATTGGGTGGACAAAGACTATGTTTTGCCCCCCATGAACCTCTACACAAAAGCATTCATGCTACTTTCCGAAGTCATGGTATCTGTTCTAAACTTGTGAAACTTTTTTAAATTATAGATTGTCTTAGTATAATTACCAAATGTTCTTTAATATAGATTGCCTTAATATAGATTTAATACAGACTGATTGATTTTTTTATTTAAAAAAACTCTAAGTGCTTCATTCATAAACATTTAAGAAATAACCTGTATTGATGATGAGCAACTATTCACTTTACGTTTACCCTGAATTTCGTGCAGTCTGTCCAGTAATAAACATGAGATTTAGCAATTTAAATTTATAGCACATACTATAACCAGAGAGGCAGTGACTATAGATTTAAAAATTCTCCCAATCAAATGAGATTAGGCTGTCAACTAAATCTGAATAAAAACTAGGTTAAGGACTATTAAAAATTTAAATTTTTAATATGAACAATTGAATTTATTTATCTTACTAACAGCTATTGTACTAATTGGTAGTTAATATTAATAATAAAGTGTATTTAATAATGTATAAATAAATTGTTATAGTAAAATAAAAAGGAAACTGGGGTTGGCCAACCCCTGAATCACTGACAACAATTAACATAGAATTGAGAGTCTTTGTATATGTAGTCACTGTTACAACTGTCTTGAACAGGGCCGGTGCAAGGTTTCTTGGTGCCCTAGGCAAAATTTCAAACTACCCCCCCCTTCAGCCCAAGACACACCAGATACCCACTTCCCAGACCCTCACACACTTTGCTTTTGTTAAAAAAAAGAAAAAAAAATATAAGCCTAACCTCCTCCAGCAGTCTGGGTGCAGTGATGTTTCATATAGAACGCTGTCCAGGCTCCACTGCTGTCCAGGGGCGAACAAAGGATTTCTAGAGGGGAAGTATCCAAGTGTTAGATATGGGAACAAAAAACTGAGAATGACCCATCACACTGCTCGCCCTGCAGCACACTGCCCTCCCCCTGCTTGACCATGTCCCCCCGACAGCACACCACCCCCCACTTGACAATATCCCCCCGCAGCACACCACGCCCCCTGTTTGACAATGTCCCACCCTGCTTGACAATGCCCCCCCTGCAGCACATTGACCCCACTTCTTGACCATGTCCTCCCCTGCAGCACACTGCCCCCCCTGCTTGACCATGTCCCCACCCTGCAGCACAGTCCTCCCACAGCACACTGCCCCCCCTGCTTGACCATGTCCCCCCCGCAGCACACTACCCCCCTGCTTGACCATGTCCCCCCCTGCAGCACACCGACCCACCTGCTTAACCATGCCCTCCCCCCCGCAGCACACCGCCTCCCACCTTGTTGAACATGCCCCCCCTCCCCCGTCCCCTGCAGCACAACACACACACACACTTGTACTTACCAGGAAGTTTTCTCCATGCTGCTGCTCTGCTCCTCTCTGGCAGGTCCCTCACTGACTGTCGGCACGTGATGATGACGTCACTCCGACAGTCAGTGAGAGGAGAGAGGGGCTGGAGGTAGTACGTCCCAGCGTTAGGGGGTGGGCGACGGTGATCGGTTGAAATCGTGCACATCTATAAAGCTGTGCGGCGGCCGCTGAGTTTAACTTCCATGCCGCTGCACAGCTCTATAGATGTGCACGATTTCAGTGGCGCCCCCCCAGAGCCCGACGCCCAGCTGCCTAATGGTAGCGCCAAGCCTGGTCTTAAAACAAAATACCAAACGCGAGATAAAGGAGCTCCGAGTCCTGTAGTAGTCCATGGCATTTCTGCCCTTCCCATGAACATTTTCATTCCTATAGCCCAGTGGCGCACGCAGGGGGGGGTTTCTGAGTCTCTAGAAACCCCCCCCCTGCGCTAAGTGGCCACTGTCCTATACAGCAGCCGCGGCGCTGTCAAAAAAGCGTCCGCAGCGGTGCTGTATTGTATACAGCACCACCGCAGACGCTTCTTAGACAGCGCCGCGGCTGCTGTATTGGACAGCGCTGCGCAGCAGCTCTCTCTCTGGTTTTTTTTGGGGGGTCGGGGGGGGGTTTCCTCTGTGCGCCCCTGTAGCCCTGAAAGTAACATATTTTGATCACTGTTTTGATATTTTGTAAGGGTTGTTTAAGCAAAAATAAGTCCATGGGGTAAATTTATCAAGCTGCGGGTTTGAAAAAGCGGAGATGTTGTCTATAACAACTAATCAGATTCTAGTTATCATTTACTTAGTATTTTCTACAAAATGATAACTAGAATAAGATTGATTTCTATAGGCAACATCTCCACTTTTTCAAACCTGCAACTTGATAAATATACCCACTAGACTTCCCAAATGAAGGGCTAATACTGCGTCATTGTACACCTCAGAAACAAGGCAAGCAGTAGTCATTGTTCAAATATTCACAACATTTATCTGCTCCTAATTACATGTAGTCAAATCAAGAGTGCATAATCTGTGGTAACAATAAAAGAATTTATACCATTGCACAAATGTGCACCACAATTATTAAGGGAGATGTATAGCTTTAGATTTGTATCTGTATGTTTATGGGAGAATGTGGCAAATGTGGCTGCTGAAATAATGTCAGTATTAAATATTGTGTTTCAAAGGGGAAAATAAAAAACTAAATTGCAATACATTTTATTTAGTGTAAGCAATACTAGATTCCTGTTCCATAAAAGTTTCATTATTTCAATTCACAAGTTTTTAAAGTGTTTTATTTTTTACTACTTTTATATATCAACACATGTACTATTGTTTGTATCACTTTGTTTCCATAAAAAGTTGAAATAAAACTTGTAGTTCAAAAACATTCTGAGCCCTCCTATGAGAAAGGAAAATGGAGAATTATCATGAGCTGTGGACTGGAAGATCCTGGCTGTACCACTTTCTCCCTCAGAGAAAACAAATATCATCCAGACCACCAGCTGTTACTTGGTATCTTTATCTTCCTGTCCTTGTTTATGTTGTGAGGATTGTGGTCGGGGGTTGAGGTCACTCTCCTATCCCAGTGAGATGTCCTTCTATATTCTACCATCAAGATTCCTAGCAGTTGATTACAACAATGTTGGTGCATGTGTTGACAGTGTACAATAAACAATGTATTACATTGCTTAAAGTAGTTAAGTGATGGATATTTAAATAAAATATCTCTATACTCTATACTGTTAACGGATGACGGAAGAAATATTTGTACATTATAAAACTGAAGTTAGTAAGATTGCTGTGATTATATAGTATGAAACTAATGTGCCCTCAAATGCATAGACTTTTCTTCTTCTAGTTCAAGCTGTGTAGATCACTAGGTCACCAAAGCACAAGTTGCCTTCCACTGGGTTACCTAAGTACAAGGCCTGAGTTGTCTGTCACTGGGTTACCTAAGTACAAGGCCTGAGTTGCCTGCCACTGGGTTACCCAAGTACAAGGCCTGAGTTGTCTGTCACTGGGTTACCAAAGTACAAGGCCTGAGTTGCCTGCCACTGGTTTACCTAAGTACAAGTCCTGAGTTTCCCGCCACTGGTTTACCTAAATACAAGGCCTGAGTTTCCTGCCACTGGGTTACATCTTAATATAATTCTGTGTCAACAGAAGCATGTGCCATGCTCTGAGGGTAAAGCCTTGACCAAAAAATGCTACCATATAATGGCTTTATCCAGAAGTCTATTTTCCTGAATGGTAGTGGCTTATCTCCATTTTGTCCAAGGCAATGTAATTAAAGACCTGCCTAACTTTTCTTATTGTTTCAGTGAGACCAGCTTAGTATAACAATATTCTCCAGCTGGTGACAAGGACTCCCCAGCTACTGCTGAACTACACTGGTAAATATCATCCAATTTGTGGATTACCACAATAAGCAGATTATGTGAGAAATTCTGCATAGAGATGGAATTTCTTGAGCTCACAAACCGTGAAAGGCAGTTGGAACAAGGTAAATGTTCTGCAGAACATTAGACGGCTTAGTTAAAAGAAAACAATTAGTGTAAAAGGCTTATTCTGCAAAGATGGAAATATGGTTCGAATGGATAACTTGATATTTTTTACATCTTAGATAGAAAAAAAATGGCTCCATATCATTAAATCTGTTTTGACAGCAATGATGCGAGCACATCTGTCAACGGTTACTGTAGGCACTCTTTGGACAATACAAATAAGAAATAAATACACTGCACGGTGACAAATACTATAAGAGTGATTGCATTTTTATTTTATTTGTTCAATCCAATGCCAATTCATTCAACAGCTGACTCACTAACGTAAGTCTTTATATGATATCTTGATAAAGATCTGTCCTTCAGACACAATGAAATGGCAGTGCTCCTACTTTATGTCCTCCCGCGATGTCTGTGTGAGGGCAGGCCATGGTGATTGGCTCCCGGAGGCAGGCACATAATAATAATAATAATAATAATAATAATAATAATACTTCTCTCCAGATGATAGAGATTGTGTGATGAGTTTCACTTGCTAAGAGATCACTTGTTGTCACAGGCTGGAACAATATGAGCTGTCGGGTCTGCTCTAGAAAAATTACAAGACAATCACTAGTGATATCTCTGAGTTCCCTGAAACTTGAGCTGGAGGTTGGGGTGCTCCTTGGACGTTTTCTGTCAAGTCTAGATACTCTGGGAAGAGAGTCTCTCTTACACTTTCCGGAGGGGTCTGCACAATCTCCTCTCTTTCTGGGCAGTCAGCCTTACAGCTTGCTTCAGTTTCACATACATTTTCTATGGAGGGAGTGTTACAGTGGGTAGTGCATGAGATAACGGTCACTTGGGAGGCTGGATGCTTGCGACTCCTGTGTGCTGCAAGATTATCTCTCTTCTCAAACCTCTGGCTACATATATCGCAGGGGAAGTTGTACAGTGAGTCAACATTGTGTTTCTTCATATGCCAGTTCAGTGAGGCCTTCTGTCTGCAGGTGAAACCGCAGAACTCACATCTACAGGGGAGAGGAAGGAGACATAAAAATTGTGAATGGTTCTGACCTGTGATGGATTAATGATAGCCCACGAGATATATATATATATATATATATATATATATATATATATATACATACACATACACACGCACATATACATATATATATATATATACATACATACACACACATATCTCAGGTTAGGGTTGCCATCTCCTGGGGTAAACAGCAGCAATTCTCATGCAGCAGCCAATCGATAGCACAACAGTCCAGTGCTGCAGTACAAGTAGCTGCAGCTGGTTTTATTTAGCCAAATAAAGTAAACAAAACAAACAAATACAAATCCTAGCCTGTCTGTCTGGCTCTAAAGAACATAATCAGAGAATTCCCTCTTTAAGGTGGAAGGACCTAATGTCCCACTAACACAGAGGACAGAAGTTACATGTAATAGTGGCAGTGTCTCTCAGCAGGCCTCTGACCTGTTCCCCAGGCAGTGAGAGAGTAAGGGAACAGCCTCACAGCCTTTTAACTACACCTCATAGGTGCAACTCCTGATTATTCAGCAAAGTTTCTGTTAAGTTGGAAGCCATAAAATGGACCTAATGAATGGAGCTTGCCTTTCTATCTCCATTCACAACCCCAGGGACCCTACTCTGGCTCTTTCTGCAGTCGAAACTATGTTTGGGAAGTTCTTTCCCAAAACAAAAGCTAGGGTTTTAAAACACATAGAACAGAAACCTGGGATACATACTCCAATCAGCCACAACATTAAAACAACTGACAAGTGAAGTGCATAACAGTGATTATCTCATTACAATTGCACCTGTCAATGGGTGGGATATATTAAGCTGCAATTAAACAGTCAGTTCTTGAAGTTGATGTGTTGAAAGAAGGAAAAATGGGCAAGCTTAAGGATCTGAATGACTTTGGCAAAGTGTGATGGCTAAATGACTGAGTCAGAGCATCTCCAGAACAACAGGTCTTGTGGGTTGTTCCCAGTATGCAGTGGATAGTAACTACTAAAAGTGGTCCAAGGAAGGACAACTGCCGAAATCAATGACAGTTATGTGCGTCCAAGGCTCACTGATCCATGTGGGGAGTGAAAGCTACCCCGTCTGGTCAAATCCCACAAAACAGCTACTGTAGCACAAATGAAAAAATTAATGCTGCCTATGATAGAAAGGTGTCAGAACACACCGTGTATTGCAACTTGCTGCGTATGGGGCTTTGACATAATGTGGATGGCTGGGTGCATGTGTCCTTTACCTTGGGAAGAGATGACACCAGTATATACCATGGTAAGAAGGCAAGAGGCAATGTTTTGCTCTCGGCAATGTTCTTCTGGGAAACCTTGGGTGCTGGCACTCATTCTGATGTTACTTTGACACGTGCCACCTACCTAAACATTGTTGCAGATCAAGTACAACATTATACCCTGATGGCAGTGGCCTTTTTCAGCAGAATAATGCGTCCTCTCACACTGCAAAAAATGTTCAGGAATGGTTTGAGGAACATCACAAAGAGTTGGGCAGCACAGTGACTTAGTGGTTAGCACTTCTTCCTCACAGCACTGGGTCATAAGTTTGATTCCCGGCCATGGTCTTATCTGTGTGGAATTTGTATGTTCTCCCTGTGTTTGCGTGAGTTTCCTCCCACATTCAAAAAACATACTAGTAGGTCAATTGGCTGCTATCAAATTGAACCTAGTCTCTCTCTCAATGTTTGTCTGTCTGTGTGTGTGTGTATGGTATGGAATTTAGATGGTAAGATCCAATGGGATAGGGACTGATGTGAGGGAGTTCTCTGTACAGCACTGTGGAATTAGTAGCTGTTATGAATCCCAGTGCATTCACGAAGAGCAATGGAAGTGTAAGGCAAAGTGTCTTTATTCAGGTAAATATATTAACAAAGATAACTCAAATCCACGTATAGCAGGTTCCAAAAGAGGCTGTATAGTAAAATGGCACGAACAAGTATAATAAGTTTACCCCAGTCCAGAAGGCACAAGGCTGTCTAGGAAAGCACAGAGTCCAGGGATCAAATAGAGACCAGACAAATAAAATCAAAATAGCCAGGCAGAGATCAAGCAAATAGGCGAGGTCCAGAAGTCTGTCCAAAAGGTTAGGGCAACAGGCAAAACAGCATGGTCCAAGGTACAGGCAAACGATTCGGGGTCTCAGGCAAGCAGGCAAGGTCCAAGGTACAGGCAGGGGTCATACACAGAAATACAATCCAGCAGGTATATACCAAACAGAACAGGAGCAGGTTATCAGTAGCCAGGAACAACGGATGAACTGCACAGAGCACAGCTAGAGGCAGGTACTTAAAGCAGTGCAACAGGTGCAGTTCTAATTAGCATCAGACAAGGAGATTAACTCCTTCAGGCATGTTGCAGAGTTCAGGAGCAGGACAGCAGCACCTCTGATGGATTATAGGTACTGCTGCCAGATACAAAACAAAGGCAGTCATAACAGTAGCGCTATATAAATAGCTGCTGCTGATGAAGATGACGGTTTTTACTTGGCCTCCAAATTTCAAAGATCCCAATCCAATCGAGCATCTGTGGGATGTGCTGGAAAAACAAGTCTGAGCCATGGAGGTCCAACCTCACAACTTACAGAACTTAAAGGGTCTGCTGCTAACATCTGGGTTTCAGATACCACAGGACACCTTCAGAGGTCATGCGGCATCCATGCCTCGACACACACACACACACACACACACACAAACACACACACACACACACATTGTATTAAATGACCTTATTACCATCTTTAAATGAGCTATAGTGATTTTGATGTTGAAAACTGAAGTTTTTAAAGTAAGGACTGGTTCTGTCTTGCACAGCAAGTTAAGCAATGCACTATAATTTAACTGGACAGAGAAAAGGAAATGGGATAGGAAAAGGAAGGGATGGGAGTGTTTAAAATAGGTGCTGCAGGGCAATGTGTTTACCTCTCAGTGGCATAGGTGAGAAACATAAGACACAATGATCCTGGGGCTCCATATCTTTAGAAAAAACTCTTGGGGGGAATTCAATAAGCGTAATGAGAATACAAATAGTAAAAAATAAAAAAACAGGTGATTAATTAAATTGAGAATATCTGCATTTAATTTCCCCAATAATTATTAGAATTAGATTTTAATTAAATTAATTAGGGGGTTGCTTTCTTGTTAAAATTGTCCTGTAAAAACTGTACACGTATGAGCACTAGTAAAAAAATTATTTAAATGAACATAAAAACTAAAATGCAAGCCCTTATAAATCACTTATAACATTTATAAATATATGTGTAAAATTTTAAGTGGAAAAGGGTAGCTTGTAGTCAACTACATATTAAAAGTAAATTAAATTTCCAATAACTTAAATTCTGTTGTGCAATGGAATCTTTCACATTGGCATGTGTGCCAATCTAACAAGATGTCTTTCGTACTGGATCAAAATATATGCCAACTGCTCAGCAATATTATGGCAAAAATGAATGTCACAGTGGTTAGCATTGGGTAGGCCCTGAAGGGCCTCAACTGTGTGGCGTCTGTTATGTTCTCCATGTGCCTACATGGGTTTTCTCTGGTGCTCTGGTTGCTTCTCACTATAGATGAATTGGTTTCTGACAAAAGGGACCCTAGTTTGTAAAGGAGAATTTAGAGTGCACATCCCACTGGGGATGTATTATGTAAATTAATGACAATAGGAATTGTTGATAGCAATTCAAATGAGCAAAGAAAAATGTGAGTAGATGGAATGAGAATAATTATTATTACAAATCTGTAATTATAATAATAATAGAAGAGAAACGGGGAAGGAAAAAACATCATGGAAGCAATCTGAGTAAGAGACAGAAGAGTCCATGTAAAGTACACGGAAAGCGGCAAGTACTTACTGAAGCGGTTTCTCCCCTGTGTGAATGCGACGGTGGATGATGAGGTTACTACTGCTGCGGAATGCTCGTGCACAGAATTCACAGATGAAGTCTCTTCGATCTATCAATAGAAAGCAAATACCTGTAACGTGAAAATGTCTTTTACAGAATTGAAGTTTCCACATGTAAACACACATACTTTGCATGTATATTCTTTATTTGTATATGAAACAGCAGATCATAGTACATATGGGAGAATAGTTCTTTTCCAGGTCCTGTGCAATGAGCCATAGTTTTGAATCAGTCTCCCTTTCCTTTGGCTGGTCTAACCCTCCTGGAAAAACTGAACTGTTCATTCAAAAGAAGTGAGGTCTGATTTGCTTTCGGGGAGAGGATCACAGAGAGGTAGAGGACCACTGAATTGGTAAAAGATCTGGAAGGGAAGTTTCCCTTTACAAGGCAGCGCCGCTTTAAATTTAAGCGCTGAAGACGCCGAACTCGCGGGTGTTGAAGAACCCGAAGCTTCATACATTTACCCCCAGATTGCAGTTTGTAGCAATAGATATGAGAGAAACTTTATTATCTGTAACCCCCTGTCACTGTGTGCGAGGTTCTTGGGTGCATGGGTGGGGCTTGCACTTTCCTCTGCCCTGAATAGCTTCTGGGTGTGGGCATAAGTGACCTGAGGGTCCCTTGCACAGCAATGTCTGTTAAGTAGTGACACAGGTGTTGTTGCGTGGTGGTACAGTGCAATAGTTGTTGCAGTAATTTGGGTGCCAGACCATCTCAATGCAAAATAGTAACTCTTTATTTGCACTTCTCCTTCAGCACCATACTTGGTTTACAGATAATAAAGCAACTAAATACATCTCCTGTCTCTTCCTCAGCGTACATTCTCTCTCAGCAGTGTTTCTCTTCTGAGTGGGTAACATCACTTGCGTAGGCTCTGACACTTCCTTGCTAGTGTTCACTCAGGCCTAACATCACGTTTGCTGCCTCTCTGCTCCCAGCAAGATTGCTCTGGGTTACTCATTCAGATGCTGTGTCTCAGTCATACCATTATATTCTGAGGTAATGGCTAATATCCCCCCTGACTGAGCTCTCCTCTCTATCATACTTTCTGAGGTCAATTCTCTCTCAGATCTGTCCTATTTCACTCATATTCTCCCCGTTATGTACTTTGGCTCTTCGTGGCAGCAGGCCACAGATTGCCGGATGATCACGGGACATTCTTCCAGCATCCCCGGTCCTTGGCTGTCAGTCTTTAACTACACATTTATGTTAAGCTTATACCAGCTCTATGTTGCTATGCAACCATTCCTGTGGGTAAATGTATTAATCTGTGATTTTAGCAAATTCCCGATATTTGGAGACTTTGCCGGCTAAATTTAAGGCAATGTGTTTAAAGTTTGGCCTTTAAACGAATTGCCCATTTAAATTTTGCCGGCAAAGTCGCCAAATATCGGAGATTTGCTAAAATCACAGGTTAATACATTTAACCCCTGGTATGTCTCCTCTGGGTCCTGAAGCTGGGCCACAACCTTCAGTCACCAGGAGGTGTGAATAACAACGCCAGAGGGGCAGTTACATATATATGACACTTTCAACAATTAATGAAGAAATATTTGAAGTGTCAAATTAGCAGCGAAATTGTAATGTTTAATGTATATAATCTTACCACTGTGTCTCTTTTCGTGCTCCTTAAGATGCTTTTTGAAATTGAATGTCTTCCCACACTCAGAGACAGAGCAACGGAACATGCGCTGGTACATGTGCTGATATTTTTGGTGATACTGAAAAGGAAAATAAAAACAGAGCTTAAAATACAATTGTGTCCCTTTCTTTTAAACAGAACCCCAAAGGATACCTTTAGTACAGTGGACTTAGGTGTCTATGTTGATAGAAAATAACTATTGAAATGATATTTTCATTACCAGATGAAGCTACTCTTATTTTTGTAAACAACTAGAATGTCTACTGAATCTGTTGCTGACAGAGGCAGCATAATGACTTAGTGGTTAGCACCTTTGCTTCACAGTTAAATTCCCGACTATGGCCTTATCTGTGTGGAGTTTGTATGTTCTCCTTGTGTTTGCATGGGTTTCCTCCGGTTGCTTTGGTTTCCTCCCACACGCTGAAAACATACTAGTGCTAATAAATTGACGTGTGTGTGTGTTAGTAATCTCCAATAGGGCAGGGACTGCTGTGAGTGAGTTCTCTGTACAGCGCTGCGGAATTAGTGGCGCTATATAAATAGCTGATGATGATGACATTACAAATGGTTTTTTTGCAGAAAACTGGAGTGATAATTAATAAAAAGAAACTAAAATAATATGCACACAGCAAGCTTGAGTTATAAAATACATTTACATACCATAGAATAAAAAAATATTAACCCTTTCGGTGACTCACAATGCAGATTGCACCTTATGGTTTTTAAAACCTTTTATTTTTGTGAGCTAAAGTTGCTTAGCAGTTTTATTATTATAATTAATCATTGATTTGTAAAGTGATATAGTGCAGCGCAGGGCCAGACAGTGGCGAAGACAGGGATATGCAGGGTAGATTTAAATAATATAGACATGAAAACAAAGTGTAGGGAGTATATTAACAGAGCAGGTTAGTCCCTTACTAAAAAACTTTTTATTTTAGCCCAAAATGGCAAACTGGGTGGAGAAATGTCAGGTTAGATTTAATGCAGTTAAATGTAGGGTTATGCACCAAGCCAAGTGTAATAACAACGCTACTTACACATTAAATGGAATATAATTGAGGAAAACGGAGATAGAAAAGGAGTTGTTGATGGAACGCAGAGTGCCTGGCAGAGGCTGCAAAGCAGAATAAAATCATGGGCTGTATATAAAAGTGCAACTAGTTACTAGGTAGACCCAATCATGGGAGTTACATATACAGTAAATTGTATCAATTTACAGCCTTGTTATATTAAATTAAGGCTAAGTTTAGTCACATAAAATTTGTTTTAAATACTGAACTTATTTCATATCAGTGATGGGGATATACTGTATGTCATGGCCTGTCTCATGCTTTGGTGTGACGTACATTCCTACTTTGATTGGCCGCAGTTATTACAAAGCTGTGACACTAGCTAGCATACATGTAAATAAGAAGGAGGACACCCAGTTGCTAATTAGAAATATTGCATCATAATGGAGTCCAGGGTGACAACAGGAAACACCAGTGAAGTAGTCACTGATGTTTTCTGCAGGAAACAGATGATCTGGGTTTAGTAAGACCAGTGTTTACACTTTCAAATTGCAGATTTCCTGGTCTTGACCTATTATTTCTTGGAAAACCGGGAAAAAAAGGGAGGGGAAAAACCTGTTAGTGAAAAACAAAAGAGTAAGACCCAGATCACCTCTGCCACAGCACCCCTAGTGTAGAGCATGCATTTACATGCTCTACCACAGACTTCAATCATCATCAGCAGCTATTTACATAGCGCCACTAATTACGAAGCACTGTAGAGAGAACTCACTCACATCAGTCCTTGCCCCATTGGAGCAGGGTCGTAACTAGGGCTGTGCGAGAGGAGCGACTGCCCAGAGTGCAACGCTGAAGGGTGGCGCAGTTTATGAATATTTTAGGTGCATTTTCTTAAAATTGAGGGCTAGGGAGGCAGCAGTTTTCCCTCTCATCCCAGGTGCTAATGTTTTAAGTTACAACTCTGCATTGGAGCTTACAGTCTAAGCTCCCTAACATACATACACAGACAAAGAGAAACTAAGGTCAATTTGATAGCAGTCAAATAACCTACTAATATGTTTTCAGATTGTGGAAGGAAACTGGAGCACCCGGAGGAAACCTGTACAAACACGGGGAGAAACAAACTCCACACAGATAAGGCCATGGTCGGGAATCAAACTCATAACACCTGTACTGTGAGGTAAAAGTGCTAATCACTAAGCCACTGTGAATGTCTGTGATTGGGGATGGAGTCGAAATGTCAACAGTAATAATGTCTACACATTCAAAATGTCGACGTCTAAAATGTCTACATATTTAACATAATGGCTATAGAGTTATAATGTCAACATTCAAAATGTCGACAAAAATAAAAAGATGTAAACAAAAACGACAATAAATGTCATTATAATGGCACTATAACAGGGAAAGGCGCAGCGTGAGGTCCCCCTGCCATAATGCCAAACCAGCCCCAGGCTAGCCAGCACGTGGCTGGAATCCATAGGAAGATTGGGTCTGCAAAAAAAAAAAAAAAATGCAGACACCCATCCCCTCTAGGTTTAACCAGCACCGTACTGATAACAATAGGGCTCCCCCCAGAGCCCTGGGGCGGTGGGTGTGGGGTAATATTAATTGCGTAAGTGAAATCCATTTTGTCCCTGGTGCACTACAGGTCCCAGCAAGCCCAGGTTGCCATGAAGTGTTTAGGCATGCTGAACACGTGTAGAACTACAAGCACCAGAATAGCCATGGCTGCCAACAAATGCTTGAACTCAAGCCCCAAGTTCAAACTGGGAAATCCCAAGGAAATACAGCTCACCGGCCTGGGGCTGGTTTGGCATTATGGCAGGGGCACCCCATGATGTGGGCTTCCATGTTAAATAGTGCCATGAGCCCAGGCTGGCAAAGCCTAGTGCTGGCAATAGTAAAATCAAGGTAACCCCATGCTTTTTGACCCTCCGGTTTTGCTAGTAAGGTTGATTAAGCTGTATGTGGGGGGGCACATCGTTTGTTTGTTTATTAACTTGAATTGCATTTCTGTGTACATCACTGTAGACATTATGACAGTGTGTACACATTTTACATGTTGACATTCTGAATGTGTAGACATTATGACTGTCGACATTATGGTATATGCATTTTGAATGTCGACAATATTAATAAAAACATTTCATATCCAATCCTGTGATTGTCCACTTTCCAGTGCTTGACACACTAGGGATTCGTGCCTATTTTGCACATCAGGGGGCCACACCATTATTTGCATTATGTCGACATTGCCAACCGACTTTATTATATTTTTTACTCTTCGCAAGAGAATTGTATTTTTTATTTTTATCATTTATTTTTTGGGGGGGCAGATTATGACCCAAAATGCTGCCCATAAACCCAAGAGAAAACACATAATTGGTATCCCTGTACCCATTAGATGCAGAATAAAATAATGGATGACATTTTTGTGTTGAATTCATATTGTGAATGTAACTAATTGAAGAAAAAATATTTTTTACACAATTTTTGTGACTAATTATCATTCTTGAAGATGGATGTTTTTTACCGTCTGGAAGCTTTAGTCAACATTCGGCACAGGAAATAGTGAATCATTGTAATAGGAACACCTCATCATACTCACATTCAGATACTGCCTTTTAGAAAAGATCTTTCCGCAATCATCAAACTCACACATAAGCAGCTCCAGTGGTGTGGCTTTCCTGCAAAAAAACACAGTTGTCTATTACATGGAGTCATGCAGGCTTCCTGCCAGGCTTAGCGGAGAGAGAGGGTACAGATATCATGAGATAGTATTACGATCACAAAACCATGTGGATAAAACACAAATTTATTTTAAAGGGAGTCTAGTGATTTGTTTAATTGATCCTATCCCATTTGCTTTCTAACGTGGTTTATTCATACCTATTAACTTCTGAGATCTCCCCTCATTAGCGAGTCATAAGAGCGTGCCCACATGGATCATATCATTAGGCCCCACCCCCTCCGCTGAACATCACCATTTTAAGCCTATCACAACAGGGGTCACGAGGATCACGTCATTAAGCCTGCCCTCACCCACTTCACTAACAAAGTGGGCATGATGCGGGAGGTTACCCTGCTCTCCTGGGAGGACTAACAGAAAATCGGGAGTCTCCTGCACATTCTGGGAGAGGAGGCAACTATTGGTGTATTAACAATAGCCATAATTATATTTGTGTTGCTTCAAGCCCTGCTGCTATTCTCACAGCTCTGACTGCGTTCCCTGGTTCTTATATTCCCACCATTTAAATGGCTTGGACTGTGATAGCACTTTATAGTGCAGTTCATATTACAATACAATTCCATAGTATAGCACATTATCATGTCTCCCAACATTTATCTTAAACTGTATCTTATTTAACTGTTTAAATACAACCATGCGGACATTGCACTGGGTAGATGCATAGAACAATCAGGTAAACGGATGTCAATTAAGTCCACTGGAACTGTTCCCACTGATTAATGTAAATTGTCAAATGTTATGTTCTGCCATTGTGAAAAGTGATGCACTTTCCGTAACGACTATGGGAAATGCAGTGACACTACTGGGTATATACTAGGACAAGGCCGAAAGAGAGTGTGAGGAAAGTCAGGATTAGGTATCTCCCACTATTTGGTCCAGTACAATCCGAGTATAAGTAGCAACTGAGATGTCAGCTCCTATTAAATTAAGGTTAAGAACCTTAATTACATTTTATTGAATCGCTCTGCACCTTGCACACTTATTATAGTGTAATTTGCCATCCTCTCTTTGCAAAAATTCATTGTAACAGTCCTGTAAAACTATGGTCTCACTAACCCCTTCTGACTGAAGCCTGTATGATGCAGGGGCATGCGGAATGTTTAACAAAGGGGTGATTCAATCCATTCTATTTATTAAACTAGTGGTCCCTTTATTTGTAAATGTGACCTCATACAGACTAAATAGATGGAATGCACCTAACATATTGCATAATACACATCTTCCTCTGTCCTGAACATAGAGGTGGCACTTTATAGTGATGGCTGTTCTTGTTCTTGCTATAGCCACAGAGTGTAGACCACTGACTGCAAATGCTCTTCTTTTAATATGCATTCAATTTTTTTTCCTCTTTCAGTGGGAGAGTGAGTGTCTTCATTTTATTTTATGGTTGATTACTAGAAGAATAACATTTGTTTTCTACTTTTCCATTATTTATATGTATTGGCAAGAAGATGTAATTGTTTACCTTCTAAACTTGTAGGAGTATAATTTTGCTCCATTTCTGAATATCAATCTGCAGTGATTTTTATTTTTAGTAATTTGACTTACAGTGCTGAGATTCCAGCTAGGTCACTTAGTTCTATTGCAGGTGTGTGCAAGTGATTTATTTTTTGGTGAGACACTGAGTATGTATGTTGCTGTACAGGATAAAGGTTACTTCTGTAACCAAATCACGGTATATTGTAGTTCCAAGCCACTATATATTGCAAATACCACTTGATAGGGCATAATTGTCTGTTGTTAATTTAAGCATTTTCCCTATTACCATAGATAAAGGTAGTCAAGACTTATATGTTTTCCTTTAAAGGGGTGTGCAATTTGTTCAAGCCAAACCTTCTCATTGATCCATTGATAGTTTAGCATTTTATTTAAATCAAAACATAACCGATAACTGTGTTACCCTGTCTCCCAAAGATGGTTCAATCTTTAATCTGTATGTGGATAACCTTCTTATTTGTTCACCTAATTTTGAAATTTCTTTTAGAGATACTCAAGAACTGCTTACATACCCTACACAGAATAGTCACAAGGTCTCTAAAGACAAATGCAGTTATGGCTGAGAATTTTTTTTCATACATTGGTCGCTGTCTATCACCAGGTTAAAAGATAGCAGCCCGACAATATGACCTCAGAAAGTGCACAGCCCCAGATCCAGTCATATACACTAAAGAAACAAAGGGATGTTTTTCTGCACTTAAACAAGCTCTATGCAATTCACCTGCACTGGGTATCCCAACATATGACAAATCATTCTCTCTTTACACTTAGGAGCAGTTAGGACTTGCATCAGGGGTTCTCACACAGAAACACAGTGACAAAGGCCTGTAGCATACTACAGTGCCCCCCTAAATCCTTTTACTAGCGCTCTATCAGCATGTTTAAGAGGTGTAACAGCAGCTGCACTGCTGTTTGAAAAGTCTGCAGATATTGTCCTTGGACAACAATTGTTTGCTAACTTGTGAACAGGCACAAAACATTTCTACTGCTAAGCTTACAAAGAGGAAACTTAGTTTGTTGGTTCCTTCAAATATCATTTTGCAAAGATGTACAGTCCTTAATCCTGCTACACTTTTTTCCATCATTGGGGATGCTGAGTTTTCACTCTCTGAGGGGGAAGTGGGGAGTATACATTATGATTGTTTACAAATTGTCGAAACAACATTTTTCTTCAAGGCCAGATCGAAAGAACTGAGCAAGGTGTTTTACAGTCAGGATATGCGGTAGCCACTGACAATGAAGTAATGGAAGCTAAGGCATTACGACCTCCACACTCAGCATAGGTGGCAGAACTTATAGTACTCATTAGAGCAGGGGTTGGCAAACTTTATCTATGAGTGTGCAAGCTAAAATCTAGTTAAGCCCAGGTGTGCCAGTTGGTTGTGTGTGTATGTATGTATATTTATATACAGTATATATATTTATACTGTATATCTATCTATATATATATATATATATATATATATATATATATTACATTTAATTGTGTCTTATTTTATGATGCTAGTATCATAATATTAATTGTAATGGGATCAACAAGTAAACATTCATGTTCAAATTATGCCACATAGTAGTACCCCCACTTTATATTATGCCACATAGTTGAGCCCCAAATTCATATCATGCCTCATAGTTTGTGCACACAATTCATATAATGCCACATAGCTGTGCCCCCAATTCATAGTATGCCACATAGATGTGCCCCTCAATTCATGCTATGCCACATAGATGTGCCCCTCAATTTATAGTGTTTCTCATACTTACCTTTGGAGACACGTCATCCGTTCCAGAAACCTGGGCGCTGCTTCACTAAAGCAGCCGATGACGGGTGAAACTGAGCTGCTGTGCATGCACGGAAGCTCCGTTTCAGCCATCATCTTCTGCTTTAGTAAAGCAGCTGCAGAGCGCCGGCGTCCCAGACAAAAGTGGTCTGCATGCCACGTCTGGCAAGCATGTTGGGGTATGCCGACCCCTGCACTAGAGCCTGCCAGCTTGCTAAAACCAAAACTTTAAAAATATACATAGACTCGAGGTATGCATTTGGTATATCCCATGATTTCAGGTGTTATGGAAAATGAGGAACTTCCTCACATCAAATGACACACCCATCGCACATGCTAAGGTGGCACAAGAACTGTTGAATGCATTAATGCTACCAAAAGCAATAGGTATCATGAAATGCCAAGCACACACCACAAACACAAACCTGCGGGGTCCCGACATTGCGGCTTTAAATTAACATTGATGGAGGTCACAGTGACGTGAAAGTGTACTGCCAGACACCTGTGTTTTCGTATAAGTAGCTGTCAGCAGGACGGTGCGATCGGAAATCTGAAGGGTCGGGTTGGAGGTAAATATGAATCGATTGCAATCGTTTTTTTTGTAAAATTGGAATTTTTTTGTAGGCGTCCTCTTTGTCGAATTTATGGTAATCATTTAAACGATTACCACCGTACCAGACATACCTACAGGAAATGACTTGACTTAAATACTTGGCTCAAGTGATCAGACAAATAAGGCAGATCCATGATGCAATGCTTTCTACTCATCTGCCTGATAAATGTCATTTTCTAAATCCAGGTGACAATCTGATAATAAAGGTGTTTGTAAGAAAAGGAGGACTGTCTGATCAGTGGGAAGGTTTTTACCAAGTTCTTCTGACATCGTCAGTTTCAGTCAAGGTGGGAGAGAAGTCAACGTGGAAACACGCCTCACACTGCAAGAAGGTAACTGCTCCCCCTACACTACTGGAAAAAGAAGACATCCTCGCAGACACTTCCCACAGTTGTTTTGCGACAACAATTCCAGTTACACCAGCTTAGTTGGGCATAATGAACCCCAGCCTGGAATTGCATCAGTCAGTGTCAGGTAGCTCTGAGGGCAACCAAAAAGGTCGCTGCTGTTAAAAAAAAGTGAGACAAGGAACCTGACAATGAATTTGTAAGAACCCAATCCAAATGAAGGACTTTGGGCATTCACTTCAGCAACAGCCATCTTTGTTGGAGGAATCATCTTTATTTTATTCTTGCAAAGTAAGTAACATGACAGACCTCACAGACCCTCATTTAAATACAGGAAAAAGGGACAAACTTGTTGCTACGCACACACACAATTACTGCACTGGTAACCAATGAAACAAGTTGTTGGGCATGTTTACATATACCTCGCACAGGTGTTAAGACACCTTTTATATGCAGTACCAGTCACTTGGTCTGAGGTAGCAGAACAGTGTGATACTAGAAACAAAACCTGCCTTCAATTTAATATACTTCAGCTACATATCTCCCTGGGAGACAGTATTTGAGATTGGCAGGTGTATTTTTTATTTGGTTACCCTGATATCTGTTATTCAGAGTCCAGTGGGTAAGAAAATTCATTACACAGACCCAGGAAAGACATCATTTAATTTCACGTTAAATAATAAGAATATAGGATTTTCAGATTGTGTCACAACCAGAAGGGTCAGAGGAGTACGCATACAGTCTGCTCATGTTGACACTACCTCCTAGAAGGTGCAGAGTCTAGCAGAGTGGGAGGTGTTTGTCAGAAGCTCCAGCAAGGGCGCTTGGTCTTCGAGGCTACCTGACCGCAGGTCGCGGTTCTCCTAGGAGGTGATGAGCGAAACTGTAAAGAGAACCATTACTATAACTGAAGATGCTTCAGTTATATGGGTAGCACGGTGGCTCAGTGGTTAGCACTTCTGCCTCACAGCGCTGGAGTCATGAGTTCAATTCCCGACCATGGCCTTATCTGTGTGGAGTTTGTATGTTCTCCCCGTGTTTGCGTGGGTTTCCTCCGGGTGCTCTGGTTTCCTCCCACACTCCAAAAACATACTAGTAGGTTAATTGGCTGCTATCAAAATTGACCCAAGTCTCTTTCTCTCTCTCTCTCTCTGTGTGTGTATGTTAGGGAATTTAGACTGTAAACTCCATTGGGGCAGGGAATGATGTGAGTGAGTTCTTTGTACAGCGCTGCGGAATCAGTGGCGCTATATAAATAAATGGTGATGATGATGATGCTTCAGATGAGAAGTACCAGGATGGCTGAGAGATTAGGAGTCAGTAGAGCAGTGTGCTGATTAACACAGGAGGCTGGTAGCAATAACCGGCAGAGCGTTTACCACAAGGATAGTGGAGTAGACACAGAGGCTGTGATGATCTGCGGATAGATGTGCAGAAGACTTAAGAGAACAGATAGCAATAATCTGCAGAGCGTTACCACAGGGTAAGTGGAGTAGTCACAAAGGCTGAAGCCCGTCCAATCCACAAGATACTTAAGCTTACCATGAGAAATCTTCCAGGATTTGACTTATCTCAAATTACTCATCATGTGTAGCAGGAAGAGGTGCTGGAGATGTCCTGATGGGGGAAAATCGATTAATGATGAGAGGCTTGAGTAAGGACACGTGAACGGTGTTGGAAATCCGTAGAGCAGTGGGCAACTTTAATTTCACCGAAGCAGGATTGATGACCTGGATTATCTTGAATGAACCGATCGGGGCGCAAACTTCATACATGGCACCCTAAGTCAGATGTTCTCACAGAGCGTCAGGCAGTGTCTTTTTGTCAGGATCTTTCCTGGAAGTGGGTGTCCACTCGATGGCAGAAAGAAATCAGAGTATCAAGAGAGGTCGGTAATTCCTGGGAGGCGAGGACATCCTTTATACTGTCGGAGAGTCCCTGCCAGAAAGCTGCAACCAGGACTTCGTTATTCCATTGGAGTTCAGATGAAAGAGTACGGAATTGTATTACGTACTGAGAAACAGACTGAGAACCATGGTGAAGGCAGAGGATACTTTAAGCTACAGATGGAACCCGACCTGGCTTATCAAAAAGATTTTCCGGAAGGCCGAAATAAAGGTTTTGCTGTCCCGGAGAATGGGGTCATCTTTTTCCCATAGAGGAGACGCCCACACCAGAGCCTGTCCAGACAAAAGGAAAATGATATAGGCTACTTTATTGCGAATCGAGGGAAAGTTCTGTGGAAGTAACTCAAAGTGAATTGAGCACTGGTTGAGGAACCCTCAACATTTCAGATCAGAATCAAACTTTTGAGGAGTTGGCAGTCTCAGGTAAGGAGCGGGGACAGCCGGCGGTTGGGCCTCGGTATTGGGAGTCGCAGTTTGCGGAGGAGCTGGAGGAGCGACTTTCAAGTTATCCCCACGGGTAATTAAAGAAGAAATTGAAGTAGTTAGACCAGTCACAAAGGCTGTGTTGATCTGTGGATAGATTTGCTGGAGACTTCAGAGAACAGGCAGCAAACAGGAGCAAGGGAACAGGACATCTGAACAGGAGAGTACACCTGAAGATCTGGCAACGTGGTAGAGAAGCAGGTACTTTAAATAGACAGAGCTGACAGGCAATTAGCCAATCAAGAGAATGCAGGAAGTATTGAGCAGACCAGATATGTGCCTGCTCAGTTCAGTCCAGCAAGTGAATGCAGAAAGAGGGAAACAGGTGATAACAGTGACTGTAAATGCAGGTTTAGCTGGTGCGATGTGTGACAGATTGTAGCAATGCTAATGTATCAGTAATTATATCAAAGCAAAGTAATACAAAGAATCAAACAATATTTAATGTTACAATGACATGCCCTGACCTAAGCGTACCTCCTCCTACAAAATTGAATATTTCAATTGGTACAAAGCAGCCCAGGCCATAAGTATGGGGTCTCCTTTTTGTTGCCCCAGGGGCTGTATTTTGTGTGTGTGTAAAAAGGGCTTATAGTTACTGTCTGGGCTAATGGAATTTGTTTCCTTGGCAGAGTTATCCCTGCAATAGTGATAGGATATAGTTTACCAGAAGTATCAAAGAGAGCTAGCATACAAAAACAAAAACAAGCAGTTCTGGTATTCACTCTTTCCTCAAGTAGGGATTGGGATAATGTCAGTTAGACTGCAATAATAATTAGACATTTTAGATAAGGTGATAAATGAAACTAAAGAATCACTTTCCATCATAAATGAAGAATTAACTCAAATAAGGAAAGTGCCATTACAAAACAGAGAAGCCCTTGATGTGTTGTAAGCAGAGAGGAGAGGAGTATGTAAAATTAAAGACCAAGAGAGTTGTACTTTTATTTCAGATCAACATGATGTGATTGAGGAGCATTTAACAAAAATTAGTGAAAAAGGAAAGGGACATTAGCAGACAGACATAGGGATCCTTTCTCAAGACCAGGTGCAGGTTTAGCTCAATGGATATCAGGTATAGTATAATATATAGTAATAGGTCTTGTGTTGCTAGTGATCATTTATATCATTATGAGATTTCCTTCTTATACTCCTTAGTGCCTTACGCAAGAAAGAAAGGAAAATGATTAAAATACAGCTAAGAAGAAATAGGCCTGAATATCCAGCATCTTATGATGACCACACAAACAGGTCAATAGCAGTCATCTCCCAACCACATTTACCAACATGTCCGATAATAATCTGATCAATTTCTATTGGATTATAAGCAGGCATCTTTTGGGGCCAATATGACAGCGTATGGCCAGCATTACCCATGTTTAGGAATATTAATTAAGGAGATGCAGAAAGACGAGTTTACTTGCCTAATCCTCTTCTTACAGATCTGAGCCAGTTCTTCATCTATACGAGGTTTACGCCTAGAAAGGACACAAAGCAGAAAAGATCATTAGACCCCTGATAGACCCCAAAAGTGAAATATTCATACAAAACGCACCTTGCGCTGAGCAGACGGAATAGCCAGTTTAAGTGTGTATTGGAATATTGTAAGAGATATCATACGAAGGAGTAGAATGGGCTCTATCATAAATTCACTGGACTATGTGTAGACAGATGTACAGAACACCACTTACCCTAATTTCTGATGTACTGAATGGCTTGTTGACTTGTTGGATTACAATAAAAAATAACAATAACAACAGTGCCGTTCATTCACTAGATGATTTAATTGATCTTTTACAGTCTTGTTTGATTAATAGCTAAAGTGACTTCTACCTTACCCTCCTTATCCCCTTCATGTTCCATATTAAAAAAAAAACACTAAGGGCTAGATTTACTAAGCTGCGGGTTTGAAAAAGTGGGGATGTTGCCTATAGCAACCAATCAGATTCTAGCTTTCATTTATTTAGTACATTCTACAAAATGACAGCTAGAATCTGATTGGTTGCTATAGGCAACATCCCCACTTTTTCAAACCCGCAGCTTAGTAAATCTAGCCCTAAATCTATAAAGCAAGCTGCCTCATATATAAAATGCGAACAACTGTTTCACAATTGTACATGTCTTGAAGGGCTATTATTTTCCTATGCACACAGAACGTCCTATCAGTTATGACCACTGAATGGCTTACCTGAGCCTGAAATGGCTGATATCAACTCTAGCAATTAGGGACATTTATTCCAGCAACAGAAAAAATAAAAACTGAGACTGTGCACCAAAAAAAGGGTAATTTAATAAAGCGGCAAAACTGTATCAAATTAGAGCAAGTTGTATGAGGTTGTGCCTATTTTTGCACTCATTTAGACAAGTGAGTGCATGCGCCTTCTGAGTTCCTGGATGCATTGGTGCTTGGAGTTAAATGTGAGCCTGTCTCACACTGCACCCACATATAAAAGAGTTTGTGTTTAAGGACAATATATTTAGAAAAATGGATTGTCTCTGTATATTTTGAAATTAGTAAATGATCCATAGTGTCCATTTTAACATTTTAAAAGTGTTATGGTATTCTCTTTCTGTTTCTTCATTTAGTGGACATTTTCCCCATATTTCCTTGGAGGGAGATTGCTTACATGGATCAATTGCTTGCAAGACAGCAAGATACTAATTCCAGTGACAATACCTCAGAGAGAATTAGCATAAATGCTTTAGCATAAGCTTGTGAGCTTTTTAATACTGGCTCGCCCTGTGGCTTTCGCATTGGTTGTCTCTCTGCTCCGGATTCTCAGCTGGGCATGGCTCCTGCAGAGGTGTATGCCCTAGCTCACCTGCTGCTCTTGGCTTCTGACTTGTGCTCCCCTTGTGTCTTATTCCCTGCCTTGCCTGGAAGTGCCTCCTTCTGCTCCCCAACAGCAGCTAAACTGTGAGGAACGATGCATTATATTTAGGCAGCTGGAGAAGTGGAAACCGATGATAGCATACCAAGGGGATATACAGCCTTGTTCACGATTTTCATTTGGTGGACAGTGTTAACTCAAACTATTGAAGATAGTAGCCACCAAAATGCAATTAGAGCTGTTTATCATACACGGGTTGCCTGATACACAGCCTCAATACTGAAACCTAAACTACGATTATTTTAGGGATTTGTGTAAGTTCCCATACCATGACAGAATTCAAGATACATATTTGATTGCAAGTTATTGTTCTATTTTATTAGCCATTGGATGCTTTTTGGCTCACTGCAATGTTTTTCATCAAATTGATAGACAAGAAGTCTGGTATGCATATCAAAATGGTCCCCTCACAATCACAGCCTCATCGCTAATATACTTTGTTTTAAGATATCCTGAAAACTTTTGCATATAGAATAGTAAATGTCTTTTATAGTAAAAGTTGTTTTTTTTTATGAAACTCTCTTACCATTCTAAGTCCTCTGAAGACGTTTTCTGCTCAATACCCTCTTCTGCTATGGACTCTTGTATAAGACATATCTCTGTGGATGTTTCAATATTCTGTTTTGCCCCAAGAGGTGTTTCAATATCGCAGCCTACAAGTAGAAGCTTTATTAAGAGTTTGTTTCCATTAACAGACATATATATATATATATATATATATATATATATATATATATACATACAGTGGTGACTGTTTCTCACCGTGTGTCTCATCAACAACTTTGCACACCCCTATAAACTGAGCTCCTGAACGAGACACTTGTTCCATTTTATCCGCTTTCATCCGATATCCAATGCTACCACGAGAAGAGCGTCTACAGGGAAGAGACAATTCTGTCTTTGGTTCACCTGTTATGGCTTGAATGTTGGACTCTGATACCTGTAGATTGTCTCTCTGATGTTTACCTGCACGACCTAAGATGAAGGTGGAAAATTTCAGAAATGTGAAGGTACAATGGCAGAAAGTGGGACATGGTCAAGTTAAGGAAGGAATAAAGAAAAGAGTAGACAAGAGGGGTGAGAAGAAAATATAACAAAGAAAACAACAGAAGACCATGAAGAGATGGTAAAACTCGCAAGTAGTAAGGAGAACCAATCAAGATTGACGGTTAATGCTCACCTGAATGAAGTAGGTCAGGCTTTCTCCTTACTATGGAGGTGCTCTTCTGTGTGCCCTCAGCATCACCCACACTCTGAGGACTTGTTTCTTCATCCATTGGGTCTCTGTCCTCTGATGCTGAATGCTGTATTTTTTCATGTCCTCCACTATGGTACAGTCCCTTATAATCTATTATACATTCTACTCTCTTCTCAAATATAGTAGTATTCAGAGGTTCAGAATTCTTTCCAGATGTCTTTTGCAGCATCTCTTCTGTTATGTTCTCAGTCAGTTCCATATTTATATTAAAGTTCTCGGACATCCCCTCTACATCATCGGACAGTTCTACTTGTGCATTAACATTCTCTGGACACCTATTAACAGTTATATCACTCTCAGGTTGTCTCTCGGTTATTCTCTCCTGTATAACAATATTATCAGGCTCTATCTCGGGTGTCTGCATGATTACCTTGTGCCTAGCCGTGGCCTCAGGCTGTATTTTTTTACTCTTCACCGGACTCTCCTCTGTATTTATCACTGGAACTTTCTCCTGTTCCTTTGTCTTGTCCTCTACTGTGGATGGACTCTCTTGGATTTTTCCATTACTAGTAGTGACTGCAAGCATTGTTTCAATCTCTGTGGTGCTATCACTTGGATCCCAATGAAAATAGTGATCTTCTCTGCATCCCCAAAATAGTACAGGTGGCTCTGGGGCCTCATCAGAATGTGGCGGTGACAAAATGATGGGGGGAGAAACACAGTTTCTACCATGTTGATGACATGAAAATGCCAGACGGTGGAGAGACGCAGGAGAAACAGAAAGTTGTGTGATCACTTTTGGAACTGGGGAAGAGAGTGAATTGATAAAGCATAAAGGCTATACACAATATAAGATATGCTAAAAAAAGAGAATGAGATAGCATTATGTGCATAAATTATCATGAATTTAAACCATTTTCTCATGATTATTTAATTGAAAACACTCAAATTGCTTATTTGAAATATTTTGTGCTTTTGTTACTGGTGGTGGCCCATTCTACTTTACTATTTAAAGAGTACTGTCACCAAGGGTATACTATTTGTAATTAAAGGTTATATATCATTTAAAGGTGATTTATCACTTAATGGCACCACCACCAAGACTGTAATTTTGTTGTGTCACGGTGCAAGCACGCCTTAATGTATCTCTCTGCCGTAACAGGTGGACTGCTGGATATACGATGACAGGTCCTCTGTAAGAAAGAGAAAAGCACCAGCAACAAACTGCATTGCCAACAATCTGACCCTAATGTACCAAATAAAACTGCCCAAACATGGTGCTCGGACTAAGTGCCTTGTATCCATGATCGATGTAGTACAGATGTTGGGAATAATGGTCATTTTAGGGCCAAACATAAAAGCAATTGGTGGTTTTCTCTGAAGAAATAGCTGGGTGGATAGCAGAGTGGGATATTTCTTACCTGAAGTCCCGGAACTTGCAGTTGTTCTGTAACTGTAAAGAAAGAAAATTGTGTAATGCTTGTCTGGAATTAACTGTGTGACATGCACAGGGTGACCGCAGATCAAATGTGAAGGGGGCTAATGTTCTGTGTCACTGTAAAATAGTCCTTAGAGCTTTATGTTATACTCTTGTGTGATAGACATATAGTGCCTATACAAAATCGTCCCCCTGTCAACATCATTACTATTTGTCACCATGAAAATTTACACCATGGAAATTTAAATAAATTCCAGCTTTATTTACACAGTTTGCCTTACAACATTCAACTAACGCAAAAGAAGCAAATGTCCTAAAAAAAACTAGCATAACAGTGATCAGTCCCCGGATTTAATACTTTGTAGAGCTAACTTTTGCTGTAATTACAGCCATCAGTCTGTTTGGATATGTTTCTACCAGCTTTGTGTACCTAGATTGGGGAATATTTGCCCAATCTTCCTTGCAGAATTGTTCAAGTTCAGTCAAATGTTGTGTGATGGACTGTTCTCTTTAAGTTCATCCAGATATTTTCTATTGAATTTTAGGTCAGGGCTCTTACTTGGCCAGTTAAGGACATTCACCACCACTGCATTGTTTTCTTGGCGCTATGTTTCGGGTCATTGTTGAGCTGGAAGGTGAACCATCTGCCCTGCTCAGCTGTCTAAAAGATGGCCGTACGTATTCCTCAAGAATTTGGGTGTATTTGCCAGCTTCCATCTTCACTTCAATACCAATTGCCCAGTCCCTGCTGAAGAGAAATACCCCCAAAACATAATGTTGCCACCACCATGCTACACCTTAGGTATGGTGTACCTTAGGTATGGTGTGCTGCATATGGCTTGTGACAAATATAGCAGTTGGAGCTCAGTCCAAAAAGTTCTATCTTGCTCTCATCTGACCATACAACCTTTTGCCACATAGCATCAGAATCTTTGTGTGGCACTTTTCAGAAGTGGTTTCTTTCTCCCCCCTAACAAACAGGGTAGCTTTTTGTAAAGCTTGTGAGAAAGTTGTCATGCACACAAACCGACCAATCTCAGCCATAAAGACTTGTAAGTCCTTCAAAGTTGCCAATGGCTTCTTGGTAGCTCCCCTGATCAACATCCTACTGGCTCTATCATCCAGTTTGGAGGAACAGCCCAATCTAGGCAAGATATTGGTAATGACATACTCCTTCCACTTCTTAATAATGCTTTGAACGGTACTCAGAGGTTGAGCAAAAGCCTTTAAATCTTTTTATATTGTTCTCCTAACTTGTGCCTTTCCACAACTTTATCCCAGAGCCCTTTTGAGAGCACTTTCCAACCATGGTGAATTCTTTGTCTTACCATGCACTACTAGTAGTGGAACCCTCAAGGTACAGACAGTTTTATTCTGAAGAAATCAAAACCATTACAATTAACGTCATGTGGTGGCCAATTAGCCTGTTGTGTGATCTGGAAGGTCATTGGTTGTCCTTGAGTAAGTTTATAATGGGAGCTCTAAGGGTACGATTTTGACAGGGTATGATGATTTTCTATAGGCACTGTATGTTGCATGAAAAAGTGGTATAGCTCTAATTATCCATGTATGATGCTATTCGTGCTTTTGAAAGTAATAATACAATTTCATGCTATTATTTTTCTGTGTCAATTTCAGCTCTTGCCTGTTGTGACCGGCCATGATGGTGTCTCTGCGGGGGCTACTGTACTGTATATACTGATAGTGAGAAAAATTATACAGCTGTTAATTTTCATGTCAGTTGAAAAGGGTAAAACACTGTATAGCATACAATGCTGCTAAAATATATGCAGCCAAAATCCGTGATTCAGATCTCAGAGAAATATGGAAACTATTAAAGAGCAAGTACTATTATTATTTACTGAGAAACAGAGCTTTCTGACAACCAGGAAAATTAAGACCCTACAGTTCACTCTCTACTATATAACTTTAAATAGTTTAATTTCAATAAATTTAGAGATTTAGATTTGGTACAAACCAAAGAGAACAAAACTGCTTTGAAGATTCTTGCAGTCAACAGATTCTTTGAATTCTCAAAGTGCCCTAGTGCAAAAAATTGTATGAAAGAAAAGTGTCCCATCAACCCTTTTTTTCTGACCTGTCCAACAGGAACTTGGCAAGCTGAGAATGTAGAGAGAAGCCCAAATGATCTTTTAGCACACACCACTCTTCAAGGTGGGCACCGAGGCGCACACGACACTTCCCTCGCTGTGCATCAAGAAGACGCCTCTTCTCACGCCTAGCAGCTTCCTGTGAGAAAATGGACATTTTTATGCTAGGCCCAAAAGTAATAATCACTTATATGGAAAAATGTGTGCTCTGTTGAATGACAATGAAAAAATTAAGAAAGCTACTCCAGCCAAAAATGAAAATTCAGTTTCGTGTGGAATGAAATAAGCATGAATGCAAAATATTATTTACCTATCCCAGCGATCCACAAAATCCGCCAAGTCACCTGAACCCTAATTTTGGTTGTTAGGGGGTATCCATTACATATGGTTGGGTGGAATGAGGCATTTGGAGAGCCCGGTAAGATGGTTTGTTTTGCTTGGTGTGAGTGGCATAAATGTCCCATCCCACCCATTATAACCTGATAATTGGTACTGGACCACACTGCTTTGAACACTTTTACCAAGTGGTTGCAAGTATCTGATAACAATGGGTATCCCTCACTAGGGATTCCAGTTTTTACTAATATTGAGGTCTATGAACATAGGGGGAAGCCAAATAATTTAATATTGATATTTAGATTCCAAATAGTATGTAGAATAAGAATTATTTCTGGAATTCATGAGTAAATTCAAGTAGAAAGAGATGCTCATCTCTTAAAGGAGCTGCACATTCGGTTTCCCAAAGTGAGTTAGAGGCAGAGGGCCTGATTCATTAAGGAACGTAAAAGGCGATGTTTGCCGTATTTTGCGTACAATTGCACTGCGCATCTTTGAGCCCAAAGGACACTTCCGACAGCCTACGATTTCATGGGCGGAACGGGGGAGGAAGGGGGCGTATGCCCGTAGTCAAAGTACAGTAAGGGCATGCCACAAACGCGTCCTGTTCAAGCTTTAGACATCGCTAAGGTATGTGATTTTTAGTCATATCATTTGCCCTACAAGGCAGCTGCAAGTGTGAGTTATAGTGATGACAGGCACATGTTCACTGACCCCCGTGTTCTGGTTTTGGATCTGGATTAACTTCGTGTTTTGGCAAAATGGCCCTTGTTGCGTGAGCAATGGCACTGAGCAACGTCACTGGAGAGTGACAAGAACACTGCTACCCCTGTTTCTGTGTGAGCAATGACGCTGGATCTCCTGGGGAAGGAGGTACTTATGGAATCCAAAACCCGCGAGATCCGACAACACAACAATGATGTTTTGCCTCAATTGAGATCCGAGGAGGCGCGAAAGTAACAAGCTGGCTCGCGAGCTTACTCGGATCTCCTAAGTTCGGGTGGGCTCGGTTTTCAGAAAACCAAGCCTGAGCATCTCTAGCTAAAACATGACTTTGCAATCAAGAGCAACTGTAAAAATGTGCTTTATGTACTGTAGACATTAATAGAAAAGTATTTCATGGAGAGAAAAACATTTTTTTTTTTTTTAGATTTTTTTCATTAATGACAATGGGCCTCTGATTCATTAAGGAAATTTAAGGAAAAAGTTGAGTAAGTTTTCTGGACAAAACCATGTTGCAATGCAATGGGTAAAAATGATTTTATTATTTTGCACACAAGAAAAATACTGGCTGTTTTTTCATGTAGCACACAAATAATCAATAGTTTATTTGTACACTGAAATTTAAAGTTTATCTAGGACATGCCCTGCCATCAAATTTACCTTCTCCTTCAATGCAACATGGTTTTACCTTACTTACTTTTGCTTAACTTTCCTTATTGAATCAGGCTTTATATCATTAACTGGTGACAATAAATGAATACTTTTTTTCTGTTCTGCTGGGACTTTATACTGCACAATGTATTGTCAATATTCTGCAGTGTGTTGTGTCTGTCAATATGGCAAGTACCATACATGCAAAGCATACCTAGACATTTCTTTAGATCCGCTTGTAATTGAATACGGATGTGCGTATGTCCGAATTACGTGTATTTTAAAAAAAACGCTCAATATGTTTGCTTTGCATGCCTTAATGCATGTGGTCAAGAAAGAGGATCAGGGTTAACTTTAAGTGTTAGATCCACAAACTACCAATCTTACACATAGTTGCCTACTCTCTCGGAATGTCCGGTAGACTCCCGAACTCCCAGGAGAGCAGGCAAACCCCCCAGTTCCAGGCCGACCACTAGTTTAGTGGCAAGGGCAGGGCCTTGCCCCCCCTCCCCCCTGCTGTAGTTGGCTAAAACTGTGTGATGTAATTGTAAATTAGGGGGCAGGGCCAAAGACACGATTTAGTACATTCTACAAAATTGTAGCTAGTATCTTATTGGTTGCTATATGCAACATCTCCACTTTTTCAAACCTGCAGTTTAGTAAATATACCTCTAGGGGTTTGATGGTGCCTTCCTCTGGATAAACACAATTAGAATTTATAAAATTCTCTTAGATCTCTCTGCTGCATTTGACACTGTTGACCACACTCTCCTCATACAAACGCTACAATCCCTAGGTCTGAAGGCACTGTCCTATCCTGGTTCTCATCCTACCTATCTAATCGTTCTTTCAGTGTTAATTTCTCTGGATCCACCTCTGCTCTGCTTCCTTTATCAGTTGGAGTACCACAAGCCTCAGTCCTAGGTCCTCTGCTATTCTCTATCTACACCACTTCTCTTGGAAAACTAATAAGCTCCTTTGGATTTCAGTATCATCTCTATGCGGATGATACACAAATCTATCTATCCTCTCCTGATCTTTCACCATCTGTTACTGACTGTCTTTCTGCCATTTCATCTTGGATGTCTTCTCGCCAACTCAAACTCAATCTTTCAAAGACTGAATTAATAATATTCCCACCCAAAAACAGAAGCTTCCTGCCTGACATTTCTATTTCTGTTGATAACATGACCATAAATCCCACCCCGCAAGCTCGCTGCCAAGGTGTTATCCTTGACTCACAACTATCATTTATTCCCCACATCAACTCCATATCTAAATCATGTTACATACATGTAAAGAACATTTCCAGAATACGCACATATCTCACATAAGACACCGCAAAAACCTTAATTCATGCACTCATCATCTCCCGCATCGACTATTGCAATTCCCTCCTTACTGGTATCCCAAAGTCAGACTTGAACCCCTACAATCTATTATGCACGCAGCGGCTAGATTGAGTTTCCTTGCAAACTGTTCTTCCTCTGCTGAGCCACTCTGTCAGTATCTACATTGGTTGCCTGTATTTCAACGAATCCAATATAAAATTCTTCTACTAACATACAAGGCCATTAACAAAATTGCACCGACATACATTTCCTCACTTGTCTCAAAATATCTCCCAACTCGACACCTCCGTTCTGCACAAGATCTGCGTCTCTCTTCCACTCTCATCACATCCTCCCACTCTCGGTTACAGGACTTTTTTCGGGCTGCACCCACTTTGTGGAATTCCCTCCTTCGCACAGTAAGACTTTCCTCTAGTCTTCAAACCTTCAAGCGTTCTCTGAAAACCCACCTCTTAAGACAAGCTTATGATATTCCTCAACCACCATCTTAATCTCCCCTATTACCACCATCTAAACAGCTAACACAAGACAACAACCCTCTGACCAACATTGGTACACACACAGCCCACTCAGTACTTTTACCTTTGCGTTCTAGCTGGTCCAGTGTGCAATATGATGTAGCACATGTCCTTGTGTTTCAAACTCCCATTGCCCCATAGATTGTAAGCTTGTGAGCAGGGTTCTCTTACCTCTCTGTCTGTATGTATTACCCAGTATTGTTTTATTAATGTTTGTTCCCAATTGTAAAGCGCTACGGAACTTGCTGGCGCTATATAAATAAATGATGATGGTAATGAAATGTTGAATTTGATGGACCAGTGTCTTTTTTTTCCGACTTTAACTTTTTTAACCTTAGCAGATATGTAACATAACCGACTGAAACAATTAATTGACTTAGTGGGCTGCTATATGAATGGGATTACACAGAACTATATTTCCCTTTTATATGTGGTCTAACTAGTCACTTATACAGTGACAATACTGTGTTTGCATCACATGCCTTTTAACTCTTTTTATGCATCCCACAAGTTTATTTGCCTTTGTAGCAGATGCCTGGCACTTTGTGCAGCTTTCTGTCAATTAGTAGTTTATATCTCAGTTTTCCCCAACTGTATTCAATTTAATGAGCAATTAGCAACGATATTGCCTAGGAATATACTGCTACAGTGTGCCATTTTTTCTAAATCTTTCTCCAGCAAGTTACTATCATGCTTTGTGCTAATAACGTTGTGTAATTTAGTGTCATCCATAAATATGCTTCTAAAGTTATCCTCAAAGTAAGGAATAAAAGGACTGAATAGGACAAAGTGATACCTGAGGTACCACACTAATATATGTCAATCAGTCAGTCCTTTATGCTCAAAACCATAAAGGACTGTGTCATCAGATGACACTAAACTTTGTAAGGCAATAGAATCAGAGCAAGATGTAGTGTCTCTGCAGAGGGACTTGAATAAACTTGAAGATTTATTGGACAATTGGAAAATGAAGTTTAACATAGATAAATGTAAGGTTATACATTCAGGGATCAAAAACAAGCATGCAATCTATAAATTAAATGGGATAAATTTAGAGAAATCTAAAATGGAAAAGGATTTGTTAGTGCTCATAGACAGTAGACTTAGAAATAGTGCTCAATGTAAAGCAGCAGCTGCAAGGGCAAATAAAGTATTGGCATGCATAAAAAGGGGCATAGATGCAAGGGAAGAAGGTTTAATTTTTCCACTATATAATTTGTCGGTAAGACCTCATCTTGAAGATGCAGTACAGTTCTGGGCACCACTCTATATAAAAAGACATTTTGGAACTAGAAAAGATTCAGAGAAGGTTAGCCAGTTTAGGCATGTTTACTTTAGAAAAGAGGAGTCTAAGGGCTAGATTTACTAAGCTGCGGGTTTGAAAAAGTAGGGATGTTGTCTATAGCAACCAATCAGAGTCTAGCTGTCATTTTGTAGAAGGTACTAAATAAATGAAAGCTAGAATCTGATTGGTTGCTATAGGCAACATCCCCACTTTTTCAAACCCGCAGGTTAGTAAATCTAGCCCTAAAAGGGGATATGATTACTATGTACACTTTTACCACAACGATTGTACACAGAACATGCAGTCACCCCCTAAGGTTAGTGGAGAGAAAGTTTTACAACCAGCAAAGGAAGGGGTTCTTTACAGTAAGGGCAGTCAAGATATGGAATTCACTGTCAGGGAAGGTTGTGATGACAGATTCAATTGATATGTTCAAGAAAAGGTTAGACAAATTTCTAGCGGAAAAGGGTATCGAAGGTTACAACCGTTAATTAAAATGAAGGATAGCAATGGATCCAGAGAGAAATAGGACTGTAACATTGGGTCAGGAGGGATTTTTTCCTATTGAAACAGACTGGTGGTTGTTTCATCTGGATCAATTTCAGATATAAGATAGGGATGGCAGGATATTTAAAATAGGTTGAACTTGATGGGAGTCTTTTTTCAACCTCATCAACTATGTTACTATGTAACCAATTTTGACCTCACAGTTCTGTGGTCAGCTGCAAGAAGCTGTGTCCCAACACTCTATCCAGTTTTTTTGACGTTGAGGCTGCCTGGAAGAGCGCCCTCCACTTTTAATCATGTGACCTTCTGCTCTGCAATGGCCAATCTTCGTACAGGCTGCAACCAGCCATAGCAGCAGAGAAAATGGACAATGACCTCCCCCCCACACTTCCCTCCTGTAGTGCTGCTTTATTGGTGTACAACACCATAACACCTTTCTTCCACCTCGCTTACCACTCGCAATTTACTACTGTGTAGGAGAGCCATGGGTTACGCATGACTGCTGGGTGTGTACCAAGGCTCCAGGAACCTCAGACCAGCTTTCTCTGTTTCCCAGAGATCAGCATCAGGACCTGTTGACAACCAGCATCGTGAGTAAGGGCTATGCACCTGGCTGTACAACATGTGACTAAAGACCAATGTCAATATGCTCGCTGCCTTCTGCTGTGGTCTCCCATGCTTACGAGCCTTTGAAATAGTCACCTGCTTAACAGTTTAGCCTCTATACCAGTGGTTTCCAAACTTTCTCAGTTCGAGGCACCCTTAGGGTCTCCGTAATTTTTCAAGGCATCCCTAAGCCAAAATAATTACCGGGTTGTTCCGGGTTTTAAGTAGTTGAGTCAAAATAATGTAAGAAGTATTCAGGCCCCTTCCCCATCACATTGAGCCCCTTCACAATATCACGTGTCCCTTCACAATATCACAATGTGCCCTTTCACAGTATCACAATGTGCCTCTTCACAATGCGTCCCTTCACAATGTCACGTGCCCCTTCACAATGTGCCCCTTAACACTGTGTCCCCCTTCTTCAGATCACACTTTGTCCCCCTTTCCCAGATCACAGTGTCCCCCGTCACTAGATCACACTGTGTCCCCATCATCAGATCACACTGTCTCCCCCCAATGCTGTTTCCTCTCCCTTCCTTTACTGACCTACTGACCTTCTATCCTCTTTATCTTCAGTATTCTTTCTTGTTGTTCTTTTCTGCTGCTGCTCCTCACTGACACTGTCAGACGTGATGATATCACGCCCGACAGTCAGTGAGAAGAGAACAGTGAGGAGTGCGGAGGATTTAAAGGCATTGTTTTGCCGTTAAAGCCACTGCCGCTGTAAATTTTCCCTGCAAAGTCGCTGATATTCGGCGACTTGCAAAATGCGCACATTGATACATTTACCCCCTAGAGTTCAACAAGATATTCACTGTAGGAGGAAAACCCAAGGGGGTCTTCAACTTCTGCTATTTTCTAAAATTCACCAGGCAATATTGCTCACCAGAATCCTGTAGTGGACCTGGGGGTAAATGTATCAAGGTCCGATTTTTTCAGCGTTTTAAAATGCGCCAAAAGTCATCAAATGTATTAAGCTGCGATTTTTACCCTGATCTTCAAAATCGCTGGTCATCTCTGCAGATTTGCTGCGATGTTAAACACTCCCGTGTTTAGCAAACTCTCCCGTGTTGTCCTTATCTAGTTGCAAGATTAGTAGACACATCACTGTTACACTGTCCCTGCCTATAGAGCCGGAGGTCCCGGCAGCTGTAAAGTGTTAAAAATAGAAAAAAGGTTTTTTTTTTAAAAAAAAAGCGTGGGGTTTCCACGTCCGAACACTAATAACTCTAGTGCTGCCAGCCTACTGCTGGTTATGTGAAAAATCGGGGGAAAATTTTGCATTGGGTCCCCCCAATTTTCACTTAACCAGCACTAGGCAAACCAGCCTGGGGTGGGTGGCACTATAGCAGGGAGACATGCAGCAGGGGTCCCCCTGCCATAATGACAACCAACCCCAGGCTGTTCAGCACTGGGCTGGATTCCCTAGGGAGTGGGGTCCGCCCCAAAAAAACGAGCAGTTTCCCCTCTCTAGGGACAACCAGTCAGGTGTTAAATGCATTAGGGCAGTGGGTGTAAGGTAATAATGGCGATAGAAATGTAAAAAAACAGACACCATTTTGTTTTGTAGAACTACAAGTCCCAGCCAGCCGCGTGTCCCCATGCTATAGTGCCACCAACCCCGGCTGGTTTGCCTAGTGCTGGTTAAATGAAAATCGGTGGTTCCCAACGCAAACTTTTTCCCCGATTTTCACGTAACCAGCAGTATGGTTAATAGAGCTCGGATGGGGGGACCCCACGCTTTTTTTTTGGACCTTTTATCTATTTTTTAGTTTTTGGAGTTTGGAGTTCCGGCTGTATAGGCAGGGGCAGTGTAACAGTGATATGTTTCCTAAACACGCTGCTAGGATGCAGCGTGTTGTATCTGGCTATTTTTAAAGCAAGTTCAGAAGAGTTTGCTTAATCACAGCTTCATACATTTGAGACTTGTATAGATAGAGTGGCAAACAGTCGGGAGTTTCATCTCTATCGATTTTGGAAATAGCGATTTTGACAGAAACACAGCTCTGCCGATTTTACATGAAATCTCAGGTTCATACATCTGCGAGTTTCAACTCTCCGTCGAAAATCGCTAGATTTGCAAAATCGGACCTTTATACATTTACCCCATGAACTATGGATTTCAAACAATGAGTTACAATGGAATGGCATGCTTTGGAGACTCCTCCCAATATCCTTCTTTGGCTCCCCAAGTTGCCCCATATATTCCACTCCACGATTGGCCCTATTCTCCACTGCTGGGTGAGGCTGAGGACACTAAAATGAATTTCTTCCCCAT
Organism: Mixophyes fleayi; assembly: GCF_038048845.1. Lineage (NCBI taxonomy): Eukaryota > Metazoa > Chordata > Amphibia > Anura > Limnodynastidae > Mixophyes > Mixophyes fleayi. The sequence goes on along the minus strand of NC_134407.1, from coordinate 126,268,486 downwards.
TTTCCCTGATCACTTCTCTGACCCACAATCTGGACTTACCACCAAAACTACAGACATGGATTTTTATGTTGTGGTCAGACAGGAAGATAATCAGGAGTGGCCCGCTGGGGGAGAATGAGAAAGTGTGGATCTTTGATGCAAACCTTATACCCGTGGTTGAGCCCAAGAAGCAGGTTTATGTTGATCTCGATTTCTGTCTTTTTATCTTCTTTTGATGAACATGCAAAAAGACTGTGCTACAAGATTTGAAAGTTGTGCTGACTAACACCCAGATAAACGTGGAGAGATTCCAACTGTGGGCTGTCTGTCTGCTTGGCTGGATATTAAGAAGGGGAGATTTTCCCCCGCAATAGCTATTACTCCTAATCGGGTGAGATCACTACCAATGTCTCTCTTAATATGATTTTTCATTTCAACTTTGTGACAGAGTCCAATATGATGCACAAATAAGATCAGGATTTATTATGACATTTGCATATACTACTGATTTCCATCCCATTAATTAAGTGAACTGGCCATTCACTTTGGAACATAGGATTATGCATTCTGACAGCGTATCAAACAAGATTTGAGCTTGGCCACTTTATCTGTGATCGTGTTTCTGCAGGATTACCTGTCTTTTTAGAGGAACCTGGAATACTTGGATACTAATTTATATTCATTGGTATGATTATAGTCTATAAAGAATTTTTTATTACCTTTGTTGTATATCGTGTGATGTTTTTAACTTTGATGTTGTAATAAATAGTTTTATATAAAGTAATACAGACTCTGCAATATTTATGTTGGTTATTTTTATTTTGACATTTGACATCAGGCGCACCTGTCCATGCATTTTTGATACTTGTGCACCATCCCTGTCTTGCAGGATAGACTGAATCTCCCCTCTTCAGAACTCTAGCTATATTTACAAGCCAGACACTACATCCAAGATAAGATCATTCTTGTGAGGGTAAGGCAAACACTGACCATCTTTGAGGACCTCTGCTGTACACCCCAAGATCCCAGTCACACAATCCCCATTATCTACAAAATGATAATTGAAAACATGAACAGGTCACTGCCCAGTTATACAAGATCATGGGAATGTGAATTGAAGAGGTCAGAAACATGACCAAATTTGGCCAAAAATATTTTAATTCACTATAACTAGCTCTTCTAGCCTTTCTGTGTTTGAAACTCAGTTAAAGATCCTCTCTAGATGGTGTAGGTGTCCCTCCCTACTGTGCATTTGCACCCAGGTGTCTTGGCAACGGTCGGGACGCACCCAGGTGTCTTGGCCAAGGCAACGGTCGGGACGCTCTGTCTGCATAGAGCCGCGTCCCGGCATCTAGGGCAGCCGGGCGTGCGCAAAAAATTTAGGATTAGCTAGGTGGCTAAATCACATTCCATGGGCCCAGTCATTTCCTATTGGCCAGCACTAGTATATAAGGCAGGGAGGAGCAATCCTCCCCTGCCGGTTATAGTCCCTGCTCCTGCATACTTTTCCTGCTGTGTTGCTGTATTAATATATATACTCTCTTCTGTTGCCGACTTTTGCCTGGATTCTGACTCTGATTGATTGCCTGTGACCTCGACCCCCCTGCTTGTATTAGACGCTGCTGATTTTCTTGTGACCCTGTACCCTTTGCCTGGACTTGAACACTGCCGTTCTGCCTGTGACCTTTTAGACCTCTGTCTGGACCTGACGCTGCTGTTGGCAGCCACCAAATATCTCTTGCCGGGATCTTCACTCCACCTCTGTGTGAACACCTGTGCTACGTTCTCAGGTATCAGCTCCTACTACTAGAGTATAAGACCTGGGGGCATCAGAGTACCTGTGAGCGCATCTAGCTCTATGGGAAAAGCGGTTCCTAAAGGCGAAGACCTCTGAAGTAGTTCCAGGAGTTGATGCCTGGGGGCGTGAGCCATAACATACACTGGAGATTATCACCCCTAACCTGAAGCAGTGGCTAAGAAGGGTTGATTTTTACATGTCTATGAATGATATTTCCATGTAAAGTCAACACCACTTCACAAAATTTATGGTAATCTGGTTTAGATAGTTGGAGCTTAAAGAATCTCCTTCCTATTGTTCCCTGATGGAGCAATAAACACTCTGCCGTACACTGGGATACTGAATTACTTTCCTCTCTCTCTTTCCCTGTGGTGGGCGATATGTAAGTAAATGCCACCACAATTTTAATTTTTTTTAAAAAACAGTTTAGGTAGAATTTTGCATTACTTCCTTGTTTGTCATAGTGTTTTTCATCAAGGGTATGTCCAGTGGGTCCTTCTCTCTTCCTCTCCCCTCCCTCTTTTGTGTTTTCATAATAAAACATTTGAGGAATGTTTTTCTTCTACATGTGTGTTAATTTTGATAGTGAAATATTTATACATTCCATCCTCAGTAACAAAAGAATAAACAAACAAAAAAACAAGTTGATCCAAAGGAGAGCAAAAAACAACCAATATCCCTCCAATAAAGTATAAAATATCCTTCATTACTCTATACTTGCAATTGCACAATTTCCTGGATGAACAACATATTATCACATGTGAATGTGCAATCTTTTTTGATTATGTCTACAGTGTCTGCCAATACCCAAGATTGTGGGAGGGAATTCTATAGTTTCACTTCTCAAGTGTTTAAGAAATCTTTATCACAGCTGGAATTTAAATATTTTTACTTCCAACAGTAAGGGGCTAACTCTGGCCCTTTATGTGGGGAACTTATACAGTATGTGCGAATAATGTACTCATAGTACCCATATTCCACCTAAATGCAGCATTCCCTGTTACATGTTCAATGTTCACGGACATCATCATCAGCTACTTATATAGCCTTGCTCCTTCCCATCAGTGAAGCCCTGGGAACTGCACGTAGAATTTGTTTTCAGGGCACCTTTCTATAGAGTAACAAACATTCTGGTTTGACATTCTAAAATAGCCTCTGAGAAAGGTGTGAGAGGTGCAAAAAGAAGCTGCAAGCTATGTATTTGCAGATTTTTATTGGTCCACAAGGTCACACTAGCATAGGCAGAAGCCAAATGGCTGTTTAGTAAAAAAACACATTGGAGGGGTTATTTTCCAAGGATCCAATAAGGGGAAAGACAATTTATTCATTTTTAGCTGTCACTTTATTTCCCTGAGGAAGCTCCATCGTTATTGGGGAGAAACGTGGCAGTCTATTATTAAAGTTGTCTACACCTACCATGGTTTTAGAAAGTGCTATCTATTTATCAAGCTCTCTAAGGATCGGCTTCGTTTATGTACATGTACCCGATTCGGGAAGCAAGTGACAGCTGCAAGCGGGCAGGAGACGGCTATATCACTGAGCAAGCGCAAGCTCACTACATACATAGGATCTACCTTTCTTAGCGTTGGACCTCACACCGCATCTGCAACCTGGATCTTCGGGAGATAACTCAAGGACCACTACGGGATGATCTACCATCCCTCTGGGGAATGCATTAAGCCACAGGGGAACCTTTTTTAAACATAAGTTTGTGCTGTGCACTTCATAAAATGGAGATCAGTGACTTTGTATTATTACAGTTAAAAGTTTATCTGTATCACCGACCGGACTGCGGGATTAATTATGACATCTGTCATAATCAATCAATTCGATTACTACTATTGGTACTGCGTTTTGAACTACATCATTGGACTATTGTCTTATACCAAGGTCTTGCTTTCTTACACATCAATATTGTTTTTGGCCAGAATCCATTTTCTAATATTAAGGTGATCACCTTTTGACCTTGTTTATATGTGCTGTTTTTGTGGTTTTATTACCCATTCATTCATAAATATTTCATCATTTACACATGGTGGCTTAGTGGAAGCACTTCTTCCTCACAGTACTGGGGTCATGAATATGATTCCCGACCATGGCTTTATCTGTGTGGAGTTTGTATGTTCTCCAAGTGTTTGCGTGGGTTCCCTCCCACATTCCAAAAACATACTAGTTGGTTAATTAGCTGCTATCAAATTGACCCTAGTCTCTCTCTCTCTCTCTCTCTGTGCGTATGTTAGGGAATTTAGACTGTAAGCTCCAATGGGGCAGGGACTGATGTGAGTGAGTTCTCTGTACAGCACGGTGGAATTAGTAGCGCTATACAAATACCTGATGATGATACCATATTGTATGCGGTATATACATTATTCATTTGCGCCTTAAAAATATGAAATCTGTTTCTACACAAAAGGGCGTGTCTGGAAGCAGATGGTAATGGAGAATTTGGGGTATAACAGAAGAACAATTGAGATGTATGCATATATCTGCAATTTTTAGTGTATACATTGATATTTCATGAGCTCCGCTGAGAGGTCAGACAGGCTACTTATATTTGCAATGCAAGAAATTATGACTGACCAGGAAGAAATACCCCCCAAACAGCCTAATATAGTTTCAAGCATCCAGACAGATGGAAGATTACATATTAGAGAATATCATCAACAACTCTTTAGCATACTGTTATTTTTCAGATATCTTAGTGGCAGTCTGAAGAATTAGCAGCAAACCACTGCCCTGGAGAGTGATTTCTCTCACCAATAATTTAATGAATTAATATTTTTGGGAAACAGAAAATACAACACATTTCAAAAAGACTTAAATAATAGACAATGGCCTTCCAAATAATCAACTATTATGGGAAAAGTCATCGGAAACCCCAACAATAAAAGCAAGGAGGTCATGTGCATTTCGTAAGGGTGGCCCTTCAGAACAGAAGCTGTGACCTCGGGCACCCAAGTTGTTATGGAACTAAAATACCACAAAGGCTAGATAGCCAAACAAGAGAAATGTAGTCTAACAGTGACGTCACACACTGTGGAAACCCGTCATCTGGCTGCCGATGAGGAATCGAGGGAACCTCTTAAGGAGGTCGCACATCTCAAACCACACAGCCCTCACCTGCATCGCCCTTTTAAGAGGGGGTCCGCAGCTCCAGAGCCTGGCGCGCCTCTCAGCTCGTTGTTGATTCTTCCCTAGAACGTCACTACGTGGGCGTCAGGAGCTTCAATAATCTGTCATGCAAAAGCGGCGTAGTTGCGCCATCTTAACTACGGGAATCCCTACTCCGGTTTCAGGAGCATTGGTATTGTAGCTCAAGCTTTTGTGCTAAGCAAGCTGTGACTTGACTCACATCCACTCCTGGCTCCAATGCATAAAGGAATTATATTAAGTTCTTTACAGCCACTAGTTGCTTATAATTACAATACTCTAATATGTAACACTTAAATATGTGTTCTAGCCATTGGAAGCCCTATAGAAAGCACATACTCAGGACACTGTACAGACATCATCATGTCACAAACTGTTTTACTCATTGCATGTCGTGTTAATTGCCATTTCAATATTATTACAACACAGAACTTCAAACAGCAAAGCGAATACAGCGTTGACACAAAAAAGTATATAATTAAATAAAATCAGATTAAATAAATTGAAACAATCCTAATATTCATGGGTATTGTCAGGAACAGTAGGATTGTTTCAATTCATTTTATTTGATTTAATTGATATATTTTTTTGTGTCAACGCTGCATCGCTTTTTTGGGGGGATTTCTTTCTCGTTAAGGACATGTAGCTATGACTTTCATAGATACAATTGGCTTTTCCGGATTAATCGTAGTTGCCTACTTTCCCGGAATGTCCGGGAGACTCCTGAATGGACTCCTGTGAAAGCAAGGCAACCTCCCGTTTCCTAATAATCACAATAGTAAAGTGGCAGGGGGAAGAGCTTAGGACACGAATCTTGTGTCATTGTGGCCCCGTTACCTGCTGTAATTGACCCGGAAACCGTGGTTTATGTTTTGGGGAGGGGGTACAATTGACGTAACTCATCGGGACCCGCTCTCAACACGCCCATTCCCCCCTGATCTCCGGGAAGAGCAGGGGGGCATCTGCCGCCCGGGCCAGTCCCATAGTGGGCCACCTTGGGCTGGGTCACTGGACCACCTGCAATTTTATTCCTTTAAAATAGGCTGCTGAGTCGAGTCTTGCCCCCCGGGCTAAAATTTGCCAGCCCTCCCCTTAATTAGCCCAGCGCCAGTTTCTTTTGTTTCTTTAGTTAATGCACAACTCAGAGAGGACACACAGCAGGGCTAGACTGGGACTAAAAATCATCCCTGGTATTTTAAAGCACACAGGCCCACCTGCTGCGGGTTCTATGCATCATATTGTTGCATGCTGATGTGGTGTTGCTGGTGCAGTACAGCACAAACTTATGTATCACGCTTGGTCTTCTGCCCGCCCTGATCATTTCCCTTGTTGTGCAAAGTACCTGGAGCACAAGGAAAATGCATAAAACCATAATAAAAACAACATTTTTATTATATACGGTTAAAATACAATGTATAATGTGTCCATGCTACTTCCCCCTGAACCATGTAAGACAGTATTTTTTTTTAGATGAAATGGCCATAGTAATTTATTGAACGATAATGTAAGCCACAGCATCAAATCAAACTTAAGTATTTTATATAACAACTAAAATTAACATTTAAACTCTTTATTTTTGCAAGAACATGAGTTCCATACAGCAGACAGTGGAAATATTGAAACAGAAAGTCCAAAACATGTCAGTAGAAATACGGAAGGAGACTCAAGCATAAGACATATTATTACACAATTTTCTTGTTATGAATAAACAATGAATTATCCTATGAGAAAGAAATAAGCTGGTCTAGCTATGGACAATAAAAGACTCTACTGCTATGGAACTCTGTGTCTGTCACGGGCACTAGGAGTTTATACCCGAGTTTCACCTGATGTTATAACTGACAGAGGGGCGGTGTTGACCACGGACCTCAGGGCAGTTAGGTGAATGATTGGAATGATGATAACAGCAGGAAAGTAGAGAATGTCTTATAAAGTCAATGACTTGCAGCTGTTGATGGTGGAAGGTCAGCGACTTGGAACTGTAGAGAAGAAGCAATATAGCTTCAGACGAGATGAGAGGACGTGAGTAGGTGAAGGTAGCTCGTGGAGGAGTCAGTGGTCTGCATACAGCAAGTACCACTGTAGTGATGAGGTTGTCCTGGTGCAGGTAGGTAGTAGGGTAGTCGGTGGTCTGCGTATAGCAAGTTGTACCACCGCTGTGATGAGGAATGTCCAGGTGTAGGTAGGTAGCAGGAGAGTCAGTGGTCTGCGTATAGCAAGTTGTACCACTGCTGTGATAGGAGGACTTGTCCAGGTGCTGGTAGGTAGCAGGGAAGTCAGTGGTCTGCGTGTAGCAAGTTGTACCACTGCTGTGAGGAGGAATGAGGACTTGTCCAGGTGCAGGAGAGTGGTGTGGAAACGGCAAACTGTAGCTGTGTGGAAACAGCGCGAGTAGAAAGGAGTTTTGTAAAACACAAGTGGGTAAGTACAATGAATAGTCTGCCAATATAGTAGCTGGCTCTGCAACGTTGAGAAGCGGGTCAGCGCGGATATGCAAGTAACAACAAAGTCAATATGATGAGTGAGAAGCTTGTCCGGGTAAACAGGCAATGTAGCATAGACAGTCTATCATAGGTAACTGTACCTTAGTGCAGTAGTCACGTATAGTTCAATAGGTATGCAAGTAAACAATAATAGTCAATAGTGGTTATGCATACCAAGTAGAGCAGGAATCAGCTGGGAAGCTGAAGAAACGATCAGCTGAGTAGACACGCTGTAGCGGGTATGGGAACCGCCGGTGAGTAGAGCAGGAAGCAGCTTGGAAACTGCAGACGATCAGCTGAGTAGTAATGCTGTAGCGGGTATGGGAACCGCCAATGAGTAGAGCTGGAAGCAGCTTGGAAACTGCAGACACGAGTAGAGCTGGAAGCAGATTGGAAACTGCAGACACGAGTAGAGCTGGAAGCAGCTTGGAAACTGCAGAAACCTATAGAGAATCACTGGGAATGAGACTCCAAGATCAGGCCACTACCTAAGGCTGCAGGTGCCTTAAGTAGGGTGAGGTGATTGATCCATCAATCACATTAGTGGTCAGGTGTAGTTGTTAAAGGGACCTGCGCATGCCCAGTGCGACAGGATGGCGGACGGCCGCGGTTCAACACAGGTGTGAGCGGGAAAGATGGAGAACCACGTACCAGAGTGGAGGCACTCACACTCCGGTGAGTGACAGTGTTCATTCTGTTTCTTTTTCTCTTTTAGGAAGAAAAGATAGAAAAGTAAAGGGAGGAGGTCTAGTATATAGAAACATATAAAAGCATGGAGTGCATCCAAAACGGTAGCGTGTATTGAAAAAAAACAGTCATATAAAGATTACCTCGTAAATAATGTCCCAAAGGTATCCAAAGGATCCAGAAGTCCATTAAATTTAATGAGACTGGCACCGAAGACTCCCTTCTTTCAACGGCGGTGCACCGCCAGCCTCAGTTTGTAAACGATAAACTTCTCTGACACTTCCTCCACCTTGGAACGCAAGCATGCGTGTCAAAAGCCGAACTCCCGGTTTTTGGCTAAGAGGCACAGCCGCGTACTCATGCTGCTGTGTAAAAGTAAAAAGTATAACGCTGTCGCGTTTGGGCTCTCTGCAGCTGGCTTGGCACTCGGAACAACGGATTAGGTGGGGGCGTGGCTTACCAGCATCGGGGCCTACTGGTGGATAGCCCGGCTTCCCGGCAGGCCAGTCCGACGCTGCCACTGGCCATGTGGCTGTGTGCTGCAGCAGCTCATCTCCGGATACAGGATAGGTCTGACTCATAGATTGTATTACAGGCTTTATCTCAAACTAGGACCACTAGAGTGTGACCCTCCTGACCCCAAGACAATATCAGGAGATAAACTTCTGGCCAAGAACTTTATGAGGTCTTTTCCTCCAAGGGGATTATTCTCAATTATTTTTAGTTTTATTACTTATAAACAATGAAAGGATTTGTCATAGGTTCTCTGCAAGAATATCTGAGGTCAACTGCTATCACCAATGTGTCTCCGCTTTATTACCAGTGTTCACTTTACACTTGATTTAAAGGGAAAACCCAATACCTAGTGGTGTAATTACAGACATAGCAGTCCTTAACTTTTCCACCACATGCTGCAATTTTGTCAGCTAACTTGTCTGGTTTAAACCTTATTTGGTACAGTTCTCAGCATGAATAGGCCCATAATGTTCATTTATCCCGATCAGTATCTATCAAATATTAGTCTAAATGAACAGTAAGTGTAGTCAGGCAATGATGACATCTAATTATGTATGCTGTCATCATCCGACCACACCAATGATGATTTTAGATTATGCTACATGTGTATGTACATGTAGGGACAGATATGACAGATGTGGACACTCTGCGGTCAGGCCCAGCGACCTAACCAACTTATCATATCCACTATCAAGACTCCATGCTGTTTATTATTTATTTTTTATTTACTACTGCTAAACCTACATTTTAGATGTTTTTATTTAAATACCCCCTTCCTAAAATGTAATTTTAAATTGTTTGAATCTGGGATGCTACTTAGTAAATGACTGATGTTGTTGGAGGTTTTTTTTTGCAGATTTAAACCCCGATGACACATTAATTTTGCTAGGAAAATAACACTGATTTGCTTAGCCCTCATCCAAAAAGTCATGTTCATACTACAGGAAAAATAAATAACAAGGTGCTAATTTAGTTTAACCAGAGCATAATTGTGGTGTAACATTCTACCTGGGTTATTTGAATGAGATGCAAATGAGCTAATTAGAGTCTACACTCTAGATTGTCCAGCTAGTTTACCAGTCAGTGATTATTGAAATTCAACACAAATTAAACACTAAGAATTATTTCAATCACTAAAAAATACAAGGAGATGGGGGTGCTTCCATGGTGTATTACCATGAATACAATTTATTCAATAAAACACAGATGGACACGTACCAAAAATTAAAAGAAATAGTGCATATCTGTATTACTTATCGACAAACTCCTGTAAAATCTCTCACCCCTCCTGACGAATTCGCCACAGACAAAATGCGTAGAGGGTTTTTACTAGGATCACTATCTGTGAGTTTGGCTTCGATGAGATGAGAGATATTACAGGAGTTTGCTCACGAAGATAGGGACAAAGGTAAGTATGAACACGGACGGGAGTCAGAGGAGATGTATCCCTATCAGGTAGGGTGAACTGACACCCATAGAAAGGAGGAGGACCCTTATAAATGGAACTGGCTGGTGATCCTCCTATAACCGTGGAGCAGAGGTTTTAAAAGGTTCCCGGGGTTGCGCATGTGCAGAATGCTTGGCAAGATGGCATCCGAGGATAGAGAAATGCCAGGCTGTACAACAGATAGGAGTAACCACGGGAAACCCATGTATGCAAGGCTCAGAATGGAACTAAACCGGTGAGATGCGTGATAAATATACTGACTGCATGTGATCTGAGCATCTGTTAGTAGGTGCCATACGGACTATTAACTATATGGTATGTGTGTACGCACTGTGAAAACCTCTAATAATTTAATAATTATTTCAGTCTGGGAGTGTGACCTATAAATGTATGTCAGGATCCAATTCCTCAAGGCTTGTCAACATGTACAAAAAACAAATGCATGTTTATATTGAATGCATATACTTTTTGGGGGTTCCTCCTTTGATTTTGTTGTTTACATTTGCAGTGTGAAGTGAGTCTATCTACGTTTTACAATATTATAACTAGGGATGAGCGCGCTCGGATTTCTGAAATCCGAGCCCACCCGAACGTTGCGGATCCGAGTCGGATCCGAGACAGATCCGGGTATTGGCGCCAAATTCAAAAGTGAAACTGAGGCTCTGACTCATAATCCCGTTGTCGGATCTCGCGATACTCGGATCCTATAAATTCCCCGCTAGTCGCCGCCATCTTCACTCGGGCATTGATCAGGGTAGAGGGAGGGTGTGTTAGGTGCTGTTTAGTTCTGTGCTGTTTAGTGCTGTGCTGTTTAGTGCTGTGCTGTTTAGTGCTGTGCTGTGCTGTGCTGTGCTGTGCTGTGCTGTGTTCTGCAGTATCAGTCCAGTGGTGCTGTGTGCTGTGCTCTGTCCTTCTGAGGTCAGTGGTGCTGCTGGGTCCTGTGCTGTGTCCTGTTCAGTCCAGTGGTGCTGTGTCCTGTGCTCTGTGCTTCTAAGGGCATAGTTATTTCCCCAATATTCCCCTGTGTTTAAAAAAATAAAAAAAAGTTTTTTTTATAAAATACCAAAAACTACTTTAATATTTTTTAATTACCACAAAATTTTCACAACCAATCCTGCAGTATAAGCCCATTGGTACTGCAATATTACCAAGTTCACACATTCAGCAGTAAAAGTCCAGTGGTACTGCAATATTACAAAGTTTACACATTCTGCAGTATCAGTCCAGTGGTGCTGTGTCCTGTGCTCTGTCCTGCTGAGTTCCGTAGTGCTGCTGGGTCCTGTGCCGTGTCCTGTTCAGTCCAGTGGTGCTGTGTCCTGTGCTCTGTGCTTCTAAGGGCATAGTTATTTCCCCATTATTCCCAAGTTTGTAAAAAATAAAAAAAAAGTAAAAAAAAATAAAAAATTAAAAAAAAAAAAAATATATAATAATTATAACCAAATTTGCAAAACCAATCCAGCATTATAAGTCCATTGGTACTGCAATATTACCAAGTTCACACATTCAGCAGTAAAAGTCCAGTGGTACTGCAATATTACAAAGTTTACACATTCTGCAGTATCAGTCCAGTGGTGCTGTGTCCTGTGCTCTGTCCTGCTGAGTTCCGTAGTGCTGCTGGGTCCTGTGCCGTGTCCTGTTCAGTCCAGTGGTGCTGTGTCCTGTGCTCTGTGCTTCTAAGGGCATAGTTATTTCCCCATTATTCCCAAGTTTGTAAAAAATAAAAAAAAAGTAAAAAAAAATTAAAAATTAAAAAAAAAAAAAAATATATAATAATTATAACCAAATTTGCAAAACCAATCCAGCATTATAAGTCCATTGGTACTGCAATATTACCAAGTTCACACATTCAGCAGTAAAAGTTCAGTGGTACTGCAATATTACAAAGTTTACACATTCTGCAGTATCAGTCCAGTGGTGCTGTGTCCTGTGCTCTGTCCTGCTGAGTTCCGTAGTGCTGCTGGGTCCTGTGCCGTGTCCTGTTCAGTCCAGTGGTGCTGTGTCCTGTGCTCTGTGCTTCTAAGGGCATAGTTATTTCCCCATTATTCCCAAGTTTGTAAAAAATAAAAAAAAAGTAAAAAAAAATAAAAAATTTAAAAAAAAAAAAAAAATATATAATAATTATAACCAAATTTGCAAAACCAATCCAGCATTATAAGTCCATTGGTACTGCAATATTACCAAGTTCACACATTCTGCAGTATCTTGTGCTACATATAATGGAGACCAAAAATTTGGAGGATAAAGTAGGGAAAGATCAAGACCCACTTCCTCCTAATGCTGAAGCTGCTGCCACTAGTCATGACATAGACGATGAAATGCCATCAACGTCGTCTTCCAAGCCCGATGCCCAATCTCGTAGTACCGGGCATGTAAAATCCAAAAAGCCCAAGTTAAGAAAAAGTAGCAAAAAGAGAAACTTAAAATCATCTGAGGAGAAACGTAAAGTTGCCAATATGCCATTTACGACACGGAGTGGCAAGGAACGGCTTAGGCCCTGGCCCGTGTTCATGACTAGTGGTTCAGCTTCACCCACGGATCTTAGCCCTCCTCCTCCTCCCCCCCCCTACAAAAAATTGAAGAGAGTTATGCTGTCAGCAACAAAACAGCAAACAACTCTGCCTTCTAAAGAGAAATTATCACAAATCCCCAAGGCGAGTCCAAGCGTGTTGGTGGTTGTCAAGCCTGACCTTCCCATCACTGTACGGGAAGAGGTGGCTCGGGAGGAGGCTATTGATGATGTAGCTGGCGCTGTGGAGGAACTTGATGATGAGGATGGTGATGTGGTTATTGTAAATGAGGCACCAGGGGGGGAAACAGCTGATGTCCATGGGATGAAAAAGCCCATCGTCATGCCTGGTCAGAAGACCAAAAAATGCACCTCTTCGGTCTGGAGTTATTTTTATCCAAATCCAGACAACCAATGTATGGCAATATGTAGCTTATGTAAAGCTCAAATAAGCAGGGGTAAGGATCTTGCCCACCTAGGAACATCCTCCCTTATACGTCACCTGAATAACCTTCATAGTTCAGTGGTTAGTTCAGGAACTGGGGCTAGGACCCTCATCGGTACAGGGACACCTAAATCCCGTGGTCCAGTTGGATACACACCAGCAACACCCTCCTCGTCAACTTCCTCCACAATCTCCATCAGATTCAGTCCTGCAGCCCAAGTCACCAGCCAGACTGAGTCCTCCTCAATACGGGATTCATCCGAGGAATCCTGCAGCGGTACGCCTACTACTGCCACTGCTGCTGTTGCTGCTGTTAGTCGGTCATCTTCCCAGAGGGGAAGTCGTAAGACCGCTAAGTCTTTCACCAAACAATTGACCGTCCAACAGTCGTTTGCCATGACCACCAAATACGATAGTAGTCACCCTATTGCAAAGCGTATAACTGCGGCTGTAACTGCAATGTTGGTGTTAGACGTGCGCCCGGTGTCCGCCATCAGTGGAGTGGGATTTAGAGGGTTGATGGAGGTATTGTGTCCCCGGTACCAAATCCCCTCGAGATTCCACTTCACTAGGCAGGCGATACCTAAAATGTACAGAGAAGTACGATCAAGTGTCCTCAGTGCTCTTAAAAATGCGGTTGTACCCACTGTCCACTTAACCACGGACATGTGGACAAGTGGTTCTGGGCAAACGAAGGACTATATGACTGTGACAGCCCACTGGGTAGATGCATCCCCTTCCGCAGCAACAGCAACAGCTGCATCAGTAGCAGCATCTACAAAATGGCTGCTCATGCAAAGGCAGGCAACATTGTGCATTACAGGCTTTAATAAGAGGCACAACGCTGCCAACATATTAGAGAAAATGAGGGAAATTATCTCCCAGTGGCTTACCCCACTTAGACTCTCATGGGGATTTGTGGTGTCAGACAATGCCAGTAACATTGTGCGGGCATTAAATATGGGCAATTTCCAGCACGTCCCATGTTTTGCCCACACCATTAATTTGGTGGTGCAGCATTACCTCAAGAGTGACAGGGGTGTGCAGGAGATGCTTGCGGTGGCCCGCAAAATTGCTGGACACTTTCGGCATTCAGCCAGTGCCTACCGCAGACTAGAGGCACATCAGAAAAGCTTGAACCTGCCCTGCCATCACCTCAAACAAGAGGTTGTGACGCGCTGGAACTCCACCCTCTATATGCTGCAGAGGATGGAGGAGCAGCAAAAGGCCATTCAGGCCTACACAGCCACCTACGACAGGCAAAGGAGTGGGGATGCGCCTGAGTCAAGCGCAGTGGAGACTGATTTCCGTGTTGTGCAAGGTTCTGCAGCCATTTGAACTTGCCACACGAGAAGTCAGTTCCGACACTGCCAGCTTGAGTCAGGTCATTCCCCTGATCAGGCTGTTGCAGAAGCAGCTGGAGAAAGTGAGGGAGGAGCTGGTAAGCCATTGCGATTACAGCAAGCATGTAGCTCTTGTGGATGTAGCCCTTCGTACGCTTTGCCAGGATCCGAGGGTGGTCACTCTTTTAAAGTCAGAGGAATACATTCTGGCCACCGTGCTCGATCCTCGGTTTAAAGCGTATGTTGTGTCTCTGTTTCCGGCGGACACAAATCTACAGCGGTGCAAAGACCTGCTGGTCAGGAGATTGTCCTCTGAAGAGGACCGTGACATGCCAACAGCTCCACCCTCATTTTCTTCCACATCTATGGCTGCGAGGAAAAAGCTCAGTTTTCCCAAAAGAGGCACTGGCGGGGATGCTGATAACATCTGGTCCGGACTGAAGGACCTGCCAACCATTGCAGACATGTCTACTCTCGCTGCATTGGATGCTGTCACAATAGAAAAAATTGTGGATGATTACTTTGCTGACACCATCCAAGTAGACATGTCAGACAGTCCATATTGTTACTGGCAGGAAAAAAAGGCAGTTTGGAAGCCCCTGTACAAACTGACTCTATTTTACCTGAGTTGTCCCCCCTCCAGTGTGTACTCGGAAAGAGTTTTTAGTGCAGCGGGGAACCTGGTCAGTGAGCGGCGAAGGAGGTTGCTTCCTCACAACGTTGAAAAAATGATGTTTATAAAAATGAATAATCAATTCCTCAATGAAGTACAGCACTGCCCTCCAGATACTACAGAGGGACCTGTGGTTGTGGAGTCCAGCGGGGACGAATTGATAATGTGTGATGAGGAGGAAGTACACACTGTAGGGGGAGAGGAATCAGAGGTTGAGGATGAGGACGACATCTTGCCTCAGTAGAGCCTGTTTAGTCTGTACAGGGAGAGATGAATAGCTTTTTTGGTGTGGGGGCCCAAACAAACCAATCATTTCAGTCAAAGTTGTTTGGTAGGCCCTGTCGCTGAAATGATTGGTTTGTTAAAGTGTGCATGTCCTATTTCAACAGCAGACCTCTCAACTGCAGCTCATCCCTTCTCTGCGGGGATAATGTCTCCTGTGCTCTGACACGTCACTCTGTGTACTCTCAGCCTCAGGATCTGACACTACAGCTACCATGCCTCTTGTAGCAGCCCTCACTCCAGGGCCTCTTCCATGTGCAGTGTCCCCCTCTCTCTTGGGTTCACTATAGTGGCATGGAGTTCTCCCCCTCATCCAGGGCACACATTCCTTGCCCTGGCTCAGTCACCACGCTCAGACTTCCAGGCAATGCTGGGGGAGCCTGGGAGCTTCCACCCCAGGTCCCCAGCTACAACTCTCCTCTCCTGTGTCTTCTCTCTCTTTCTGACACTTGAAAGATCGTGCCTTTAAATGAAAAAGTCAGTCTTGATTGCACGACTATGTGCAAGTGCAACAGGGACATTTTTTTGGGTTTACAAAGTCAAACAGTAACACTACGACCCTGTCTGTCTGGGGTCTGTCAATGACGAATTGTCTGGAGCATGTTTTGAGGAGGTATTGTGGCCCCGGTATCAAATTGGGTACCGGGGCCACCCCACTATGCAGTCCAGATACTTGTTTGGTGGAATTCCGACACGTGGAGGGTTTTTTAATTATATTGTGGCCTCGGTACCAAATTGTGTACCGGGGCCACCACACTACGCAGTCAAGATACTTGTTTGGTGGAATTCAGACCAGTTGAGGGTTTTATTATTATATTGTGTGGACCACTCTATCTATACCACACTACAACTCTATACCACTCTATTTCCTACTTTAATTCTATTTAATTCTATTTCCTACTTTAATTCTATTACTAATTAATTAACATAAAGAGGAACCAAAAAAACCAATTTTACCAAAAGTATAATATGACTTAGACTTACAAACACTACACTTGAAAGATCGTGCCTTTAAATGAAAAAGTAAGTCTTCATTGCACGACTATGTGCAACAGGGACAGTTTTTTTCTTTACAAAGTCAACTAATAACACTTGGACCCTGTCTGTCTTTAACATACTTAATGGGATCTCAATGACGAATTGTCTGTAGCATGTTTGGAGGAGGTATTGTGGCCCCGGTATCAAGTTGGGTACCGGGGCCACCCCACTACGCAGTCCAGATACTTGTTTGGTGGAATTCTGACACGTGGAGGGTGTATTTATTTTATTGTGGCCCCGGTATCAAGTTGGGTACCGGGGCCACCCCACTACGCAGTCCAGATACTTGTTTGGTGGAATTCTGACACGTGGAGGGTGTATTTATTTTATTGTGGCCCCGGTATCAAGTTGGGTACCGGGGCCACCCCACTACGCAGTCCAGATACTTGTTTGGTGGAATTCTGACACGTGGAGGGTGTATTTATTTTATTGTGGCCCCGGTATCAAGTTGGGTACCGGGGCCACCCCACTACGCAGTCCAGATACTTGTTTGGTGGAATTCTGACACGTGGAGGGTGTATTTATTTTATTGTGGCCCCGGTATCAAGTTGGGTACCGGGGCCACCCCACTACGCAGTCCAGATACTTGTTTGGTGGAATTCTGACACGTGGAGGGTGTATTTATTTTATTGTGGCCCCGGTACCAAATTGTGTACCGGGGCCACCACACTACGCAGTCAAGATAGATAGATGCGTATCATAGATAAAGTACATTCAGTGGTGTGGGGCAAATTGAAAAATATTCAAAATGCACTGACATTATCAAAAACAAGAGGTTGTCACACGCTAAAACTCCAACATGTATATGATGGAGAGGATGGAGGAGCAGCCGTATGTGTAGTGTAATGCAGACCTGTTGAAGGTTTTTTATATATTTTATTGTGGTGCCCAGTGCCCACTCCTCTACGCAGTCCAGGTACATTTATTGGTGCGAATCAAACAAGTTGATGGTTTTCTTATTATATATATTGTGGTGACCCACTCCTCTACGCAGTCCAGGTACATTTATTGGTGCGAATCAAACAAGTTGATGGTTTTCTTATTATATATATTGTGGTGACCCACTCCTCTACGCAGTCCAGGTACATTTATTGGTGCGATTCATAAAAGTTCAGGGTTTTTAATATATTGTGGTGACCCACTCCTCTACGCAGTCCAGGTACATTTATTGGTGCGAATCAAACAAGTTGATGGTTTTCTTATTATATATATTGTGGTGACCCACTCCTCTACGCAGTCCAGGTACATTTATTGGTGCGATTCATAAAAGTTCAGGGTTTTTAATATATTGTGGTGACCCACTCCTCTACGCAGTCCAGGTACATTTATTGGTGCGAATCAAACAAGTTGATGGTTTTCTTATTATATATATTGTGGTGACCCACTCCTCTACGCAGTCCAGGTACATTTATTGGTGCGATTCATAAAAGTTCAGGGTTTTTAAGATATTGTGGTGACCCACTCCTCTACGCAGTCCAGGTACATTTATTGGTGCGAATCAAACAAGTTGATGGTTTTCTTATTATATATATTGTGGTGACCCACTCCTCTACGCAGTCCAGGTACATTTATTGGTGCGATTCATAAAAGTTCAGGGTTTTTAATATATTGTGGTGACCCACTCCTCTACGCAGTCCAGGTACAATTATTGGTGCGAATCATAAAAGTTCAGGGTTTTTAATATATATTGTGGTGACCCACTCCTCTACGCAGTCCAGAAAGATACCTTGTTGCAACGTTTTGGACTAATAACTATATTGTGAGGTGTTCAGAATACACTGTAAATTAGTGGAAATGCTTGTTATTGAATGTTATTGAGGTTAATAATAGCCTAGGAGTGAAAATAAGCCCAAAAACTTGATTTTTAAACTTTTTATGTTTTTTTCAAAAAAAATCCGAATCCAATACCTTAAATCCGAACCGAGACCTTTCGTCAAGTGTTTTGCGAGACAAATCCGAACCTCAAAAATAACGAAAATCCGGATCCAAAACACAAAACACGAGACCTCAAAAGTCGCCGGTGCACATCCCTAATTATAACTGGACTAACTGCATTAGGTCCATCTGCTTCCAAATAACTGTGTGTGTTCCACGTCAAGGGTTCAGTGAGTCCTAATTATCCCTCTTTTGTACCAAAACCCTATCCCGCCGCCCACTGCTTTCCTTTATCCTTATAATTTGTCCTTGTAGGTATGATGTATGGATTTTAAAGGACAAAATCATCAATTGCCTTCAACATGTGTTTGTCCACAGTTCCTGTTGGTGTAATGCCGTCCGAATGCTTTTATCCATATAGTGTACTTTCTCCCCCGCACTATTACATAAGCGACACAGTCCAGCGTATGATTCAGAGCTGCAAAACATCTTATTATAATAAAACAAACAATTAAGGATGCCAAACATAAAGTTGTGCAGTTTACACTTGAACTCCTGACTACAGATGAGCAAAACTGAAATATTCTCCAAGTTTGGCTTCAAAAGTTTGCACGTTGGAATTTAACCTGAAATGTTCCCAGTCCCATGCCAACCACACACCACAGCAGAAAGAATTTATTGTTGTCTCAGCTCTGTTCATAGACTAGAAATTCCACAAAATGCAAATTTAAGAATACAGTGCGGAATGGGAAGGAATGGTGGAATGGTAGAGCTTGAAGATTGTATTATAATTCTGCGATACGGCCTGTCCTGCTGCAAAGCACGATTTGCGCAATAGGTCACTGCTCATATCTACAGTACTCCTCAAAAAGGATGGTAAGGATTGAATAAATAGATAAACATGTAAGTAACTCTGGGTACATACTACAGTGTTTTCAGCCGATTATCGGGCCACTCAAACGATGAAAGACCGATATTGCATTAGTGTGTATGCTGCAATAATAAACAATTATCATTCCAAAGCACATTTCATTCTTTTAGTTTGCTTTTTAAACCAGACTAAAAATCTTGTTTAACGGTAGAGCAATGTTGTTCCAATTCTGCATTGTATATGCACTCAATGCCGGCAGTGTCCATAGAACCCTATGGAGTGTGCAGAGTCACAACCTTTTCAGCCAATGGTTATGACGGATAAAGAGAATGGATCATCTGAGTGTACAGCTGACATATAATGTGTTTAATGTGACTTTTATTTTTTAATCGTTGGTAAAATCGTTACGAATATTGCATTGGGAGAAATATTGTATACTGTGTTCCAAGCCTAAAGCTGGGTACACACTACAGAAATTTCGACCAACTTTTTATGCCGAGCGATTTTACATGGTCCGATCGCTCGGTCCATAGACTGCATACACACTAGCCTTGTTTAGGACGATAAAGGGAAGAGCGAATGTCCCTTTAGCGACTTTTTACAGCCATGTTGTCGTGAGCAATGACTGTAATTTCGTACTCACTGTTGTAGATCGGTCGGAAGTTTATACACACTACACAACGGAAACGAGATTGGAACGAAAATATTAAATGGTACGACCAACCAAATGAGGCGACAATCGTCCATTTGGGCAGACTTTCGACCATCGTGTCACTGCACACACTGACCCGACTTTTGAACGAGCGGTCGTATGTCCGCTGTTTGAGCCAATTATTGGAGGAAAACAGTGTAGTGTGTACCCAGCTTAATACAGTGAACACTCCTAGCAATAAAATATTGTCTTGTGTCCTGGCTGGAACTGTTCCTGTGAATTTGTTGATAGGTAGTCTCAACTTTCCTTTACTAGCTTAGATCTACTCCATTAGCAAAGTCATTAATATGTGAGCCTTTCACTGCATAATTAGGACAAATGGCTTATTGGTGGTGTAATTAGCAGCTGTGAAGTCTTGCACAAGAAAGATCATCAAAAGCTATGTCTACAGACAGGAAGATAATACACATTATCATAGACACACAAATAAACACATGTTTTATACTGCAACAAAACCCTAACCACCTACATCTTTGTAAAATAGTGGCAATAACAAAGATAATAGTACTAAAAAAAAACATGAATGCTTATAATATGTATAGTAAGAACACAGAGCCAAATGCAGCGCCAACCAGCCAGGATTGTCAAACCTTTTAAATATTTTTTTTTACATTCTTGTAAATATATATTGAGGAACAATACTGATGAATTTTTAAAGTCTTCTAAAATGTCTCTAAATGTGAAAGTAGTAACAGCATCTACAAGAGAAAGATGGGCTGGGGAGATAAGAAACTTGTTTGCAGTCTTATGCTAGGTACACACTACAGGGTTTTCGTCCAATAATCGGCTCAACCAGCTAACATACGACCGCTCGTTCAAAAGTCGGGTCAGTGTGTGCAGTGACACGATGGTCGAAAGTCTGCCCAAATGGACGATTGTCCCCTCATTTGGTTGGTCGTACCGTTAAATATTTTCCATTGTGTAGTGTGTATAAACTTCCGACCAATCCACGACAATCCTCCGATACTTCCTAGACCTGGGGGGCGTGTGTATGTAAATTTGTGATGTCTGTACCAGTCCCACGTGGTGCGGTATCCGCACATCACAGGCTTGTGTTTTGTATAGATGTATATTGCACCTGTCTGGCTGCAGACCATTACACGTGTATAAAGCATGTGTGTTATTACTCTTTGCATCTATGTTGGCAATCTATTCGCATTTAACCTTTATAAACTTTAACCTTTATAAACTATTAAAGTTATAAAGTCATATTAACCTTTATTAACTAATATTTGTAAAATACCATGAATAAACCACACAGTGTTCATGCAACAGTTTTATTGCAAGAAAAAAGTACAAACATTTTTACAATATGACAGGTGAAAAAAATAGTATTAAAGTGTAATAGTATTACACTTTAAAGGTGCTACTGGTTTGTGGCAGAAAAGGTCTTGATGTCGCTTGGGTTTCTATTCCCTTTGATTTCTTTACTTACGAAACAAGAAAATGAGAAATGTTTACCATTAAAACTTTTATATCTTCATATATCCAATGCCAGAAATACTCTCATTTTCTCACCTTGCACACTGTTCGAGATCAGTTTATGCTTTGGTCCCTGTGGCGCAATCGCAATAATAGCGGGCTTAACCTCCATATATTCTGGAAAACAGGCACCATTTTGATTATTATAACGGTACAGGTATGTGCCCAAAGCATTTAGTTGTCTATACCTGTTCACTGAAATACATTTGTGTCTAACTGTCACTCACTGGACCGTGAGTGCCTCTGCGCTGGTGCGTGGTTCTCTATCCTTCCTGCCGGCGCCTGTCCTGAGCCGCGGCCGTCCGCCATCTTGATGGACTGCGCATGCGCAGCATCCATGAACTCTTATGACTTTGCTTTTAACCTAATTGGTGGATCAATCACCTCTCCCTATTTAAGGCACCTGTGGCCATGGTATCGTTGCCTGATCTTGAGTCTCATTCCCTGTGAGTTTCTGAAGGTGTCTCCTGTGTCCTGCTCGTATCTTCAGTTTCCTGCTGGATTACCTGCTCTGCTCATCGGCGGTTCCCATACCCGCTACTGACTCCTGTGTCCTGCTCGTGTCTTCAGCTGTCTGCTGGATTACCTGCTCTGCTCATCGGCGGTTCCCTTACCCGCTACTGACTCCTGTGTCCTGCTCGTGTCTTCAGCTGTCTGCTGGATTACCTGCTCTGCTCACCTGCGGTTTCCATACCCGCTACAGTCTCTCAGCTCTCCTGTTGTGCCTGCATATCCTCGTTGGACAAGCTTCTCTACTCAGCAGCGGTATCCATACCCGCTATAGACTATTAGCCGTTACGCTGCATATCTGTTTGAACAAGCTTCTCTACTCAGCAGCGATATGCATACTTGTTATTGACTATCAGCTGTTATCCTGCATATCCGCTTTGGACAAGCTTCTCTACTAAGCAGCGGTATCCATACCCGCTATAGACTATTAGCCGTTACGCTGCATATCTGTTTGAACAAGCTTCTCTACTCAGCAGCGATATGCATACTTGTTATTGACTATCAGTTGTTATCCTGCATATCCGCTTTGGACAAGCCTCTCTACTTAGCAGCGGTATACATAACCGCTATAGACTATTAGCTGTGACGCTGCATATCTGTTTGACACTAGCTCCTCTGCTCTCCAATTGTATTTATACAGTTATAGACTCTTATCACTCCTCCACTTATCCGCACCTGGACAAGTCCTCACCTCATCACAGCAGTGGTACAACTTGCTATACGCAGACCACTGACTCTCCCGCTACCTACCTACACCTGGACAAGTCTTCCCTTCACAGCAGTGGTACAACTTGCTATACGCAGACCACTGACTCTCCCGCTACCTACCTGCACCT
This sequence comes from Mixophyes fleayi, assembly GCF_038048845.1. Lineage (NCBI taxonomy): Eukaryota > Metazoa > Chordata > Amphibia > Anura > Limnodynastidae > Mixophyes > Mixophyes fleayi. The sequence goes on along the minus strand of NC_134407.1, from coordinate 126,245,853 downwards.
GGACAAGTCTTCCCTTCACAGTAGGGGTACAACTTGCTATCCGCAGACCACTGACTCTCCCGCTACCTACCTGCACCTGGACAAGTCTTCCTTTCACAGCAGTGGTACAACTTGCTATCCGCAGACCACTGACTCTCCCGTTACTTTCCTTCACCTGTTCACGTCCACTCTACTCTCCTACCAGTACAGCTGCAAGTCGCTGACTCTCCTACCAGTATAGCTGCAAGTCACTGACTCTCATCTATTCCATTGGCATTCTCTCTCCATCTGCTGTTATATACGTTCCTACTATTCACCCTACTGCCAGAGGACCTCTGTGTAAACCCCGCCCCTCTGGTAAACATTATCAACTGGTGAATCCTGGGCAGAACTCCTAGTGCCCGTGACACTAACTTCTTTCATATCTTTTTCTTTTTCAATTTTTTCTTGTTTGATAACAGGTGTTACATTCGTGGTATCAGTGGTATCTAAACAAGCCTTCTCAGCGTTAATTCTTTGTTCTGACAAACAAAAAATCTATGTTACAAATTAGGCGTTTACATTGCTTCGTGTGAAACTAGAATGAAATAAAGTCCTTCAAACAGGTACACTACATGTGCTACTGACCTTTTTTAATGTCGTAGTCATCCTGGTCCAGTACTTTGACCATCATCTCCACCTCTCTTGGGCTCATTGGATTTGCTCTTTTTGAGTATCTCCATCCCCAACCTTAACTTTTTTTTAAAAAAATTGGCCCTTCCAGCACCATCTCTGTCTCCGTCTCCATAGCTGCAACCCCCACTGACACCTTCTCCTCACTAGCAACCCCCACTGACACCTTCTCCTCACCCGCAACCCCCACTGACACCTTCTCACCCGCAACCCCCACTGACACCTTCTCCTCACCCGCAAACCCCACTGACACTTTCTCCTCTCTTGCCATCCTCTCACACTCCTCGGCGCCAGACAGGTTCCTTTGTCATTTTATACACTCAGACATGGGCGTTCGTTTCTGCTGTGGACCAATCAGCGATGATGCCCGCAGAGAATGGAGCATTCCATTACATATGAAGGGATTTTATTATTAGGGAATAATCATTGCATTGCACTTTACCACTTAAATGTTTTTCTAAATTTTATGTATGGTAATAAACTTCTATTTTATATGAATGAATGAAGAGACAGTGTTGCTTTCTCTTTTTATGCGGCTTTGGGTGTTAACTATAGTGAAAGCTCTGCCCCTTTATGCTAATGTCTTTGGTATATCGTTACATGAACCGCAAATGATGCTTCAGTGTGTATGAAATTAAAATTATTGCTCACGACAACATGGCTGTAAAAAGTCGCTAAAGGGACGTCCGCTCTTCCCTTTATCGTCTTAAACAAGGCTAGTGTGTATGCAGTCCATGGACCGAGCGATCGGACCATCAATCGCATGTAAAATCGATCGGCATAAAAAGTTGGTGGAAAATTCTGTAGTGTGTACCCAGCTTTACAGTGGTTCATAGTAATTGGTCTGGTATGTCTTTGTGTAGTATAGTTATGTCAGAAGGAGGTCAGATTTTAAATACCTCTAGTTTTATCTAAGTGATGGATAAAAATGTCACTACAGTTTTGTTGACTGACAGTAAATTTACTGAAGGTTAGTAACCCTTCACCTACTAAATGCAGATCAGTGCTGTCCAAATTCTCAGGTTGGAGCTTTATGAAGGGCCGCAAAATATTATGTCAAATGTTACTATCATCATCATCATCATTTATTTATATAGCGCCACTAATTCCGCAGCGCTGTACAGAGAACTCATTCACATCAGTCCCTGCCCCATTGGAGCTTACAGTCTAAATTTCCTACTATAGACACACACTCACACACATACAGACAGAGAGGGAGAGACTAGGGTCAATTTTTTTTTTTTTTGATTGCAGCCAATTAACCTACCAGTATATTTTTTGGAGTGTGGGAGGAAACCGGAGCACCCGGAGGAAACCCACGCAAGCACAGGGAGAACATACAAACTCCACACAGATAAGGCCATGGTTGGGAATCGAACTCATGACCCCAGTGCTGTGAGGCAGACGTGCTAACCACTACACCACTGTGCTGCCCCATGAGAAAGTATATAGCATTTGTGGTATGGTGAAAATGCACGTGCAGCCAAAATATAAATAACTGATTATTATAGTGAAAAGCATAAATAGTACAATGTGCAGAGTACAGTTCATGGTATGACAGAAAGCAAAATACTCACTGTGCATGGTATGGGAAAAGATGAAAATATTATGCATAGCAAATTCATGCCAACCTCATATAGCCCTGTTAGCAGCAATGTATGCTATCCAGAACATTGTATACTAGTATACTATATACTGTACTTCTTTACATATTATGGTTATATATAGGGAGCAAATAAATATCACCCTTTTACTCACACCGACTTTGAAAAGCATCACCATGTTACCAAAAGTGAGAATAATAATAATAATAAGGATAATTATATATATATATATATATATATATATATATATATATATATATATATATATATTTATATATATAGATATATAGTTATATATATATATATATAGTTATATATATATATAGTTATATATATATCATACTTGCCTGCTCTCCCAAAATTCCCGGGAGACTCACGAATTTCGGGGCGTCCTCATGGACTCCCAGAAGAGTAGGCAAAGCTCCCGCATTTGCCAAAATTCACGTCAGTGAATGGAGGGGGTGGGGCTTAATCATGTTTAACCCTCCCCCTACCCACACCTCACATGACTTCACCCCTGGATCTTAAAAGTTGACATGTGTGTGTATATATATATATATATATATATATATATATATATATATATATATATATTCCCTACAATTGTATTATTTATGTCATTGTTACTTTGTAGTTCTATTACTACTGAGTGTATCCCATAAAGCACTGGTGTTGCATGCAGACAGGCTGGGAGTTGTGGGTAGTTCAGAGACATTGAAACACAAACACTGGGATAAAAGTAATAGCTCTTATCAGAATGCTCTGCAATCCTGTAGATAGAAGAGACAGTTCTTGTCAGATCCTTCTATAGAGAGATAGAAGAGACGGCTGGAATCTGGCACCAGAGACACATCTGGAGAGCGTCTGTCAGATTGCCATAGGCACCAAAAAAACACACATACGAACAAACAGACATACTTTACGCATACTTGCCAACTCTCCCGGAATGTCCGGGAGACTCCCGCATTTTGTGAGAGTCTCCCGGACTCCCGGGCGAGTGTGGCAATCTCCCGAATTCTGCCCACTTCACTAGGAAGTGCCCCACTTCCTAGTGAAGTGGGCAGAATTAGATCCCAAACGCCGCGATTCCCGGTGAATCGCGGCGTTTGGCCCCGCCCCCGCTGTCAAATGACGCAATTTGCGTCATGACGTCACAGGGGGCGGGGCCGAAATGACGCGATTTCGGCCACCCCGCCCCTTCACGCCCCCCTCCACTGGCTGGCTCCCGGAAGGGAGCTGAAGAAAGTAGGTAAGTATGACTTTACACCTTGCTAATATACAGACAAGAGACATTGTTTCATGGTCTCATGCTGCGGGCACAATACAGAATTTTTCGACCAATGTGCTATGTACAACGATTGTACCAACGGCTGGAAAAACAAAAAAAAGTCCTGATCAGCATGCCGATTCATGTGTACACACTATACATGTATTAAAAATTGGGTGTAGTACGAGTTAACTATAATGTAAACCGCGACAGTGTTTACACCTACATAATGTTTACGATAGTGAATAAAGCGACATGTAAAAAACAACTACTTACCTGTAAACAGACATACTGGAAATCCAATATGAGGAGAGGGCGACACTTCTAAATGACATAACTTGCAAGCGTAACTTGTTTTTTTTTTATATATTTTCAAAGCGGAAACGCACAAACACATTTAATTATGGTAATATTAATTGTATTCCTAACCCTAACCCCTAACCCTAACGCTAAAGCTGGGTACCCACTACAGAATTTTTCACCAACTTTTTTTTTTTTTAAATACGTTTTATTAGTAACATCTTATCTCGAACAATGTTACAGAATTCTTGAAAAGTACATTAGCAACATGGTATATGCAGAAGTAAACATAGGAATGTACATCAGCCTTTCTCAATGCTTATGCTTATGCAATATAAATATAACTGTATATTAAGTTAGTGACAATAAAGATGCCATTTTTGAACATTATAAACAAGGGGGGATGGGGGGAGGGTAAGGAAGAGTTGGGAGGAATTGAGGTGGGGGGGGAGTTCACGCGATAAATAAGAGAGACAGGTCGAATCTGATAGTTCCTACAAGGATCTAGTCTCTATCAAAATTGAAGCAGAGGTTGGTTGTGGTATGAAGCCCATGGTGAACAAACTTTATAAAAGACACGGAGAAGCCCCTCAGCACACTGGTAATGTGCTCCATCTGGTAAGTATGCCAAAGCTGACCACAGCTTGTTATATTCACTTAGCACAGGCACCAATTTTAGTATTTTGTGGGCAATTTTACAGCCTTTGTTTTTTTATTTTTTACTATGAATATGACCTAGGACTGCATTGAATAATTACCTTAGGCTAGGTACACAGTGGAGAATTTTCCAACCAATCTGTTATCTACACGGATTGTACCTACAACTGAAGGTCCGACTGGTCGATCGATTCATACGTACACACTAGACGCGATTTACCTTCATATCTGTGCTCTTCATCTGGTCCTATAGTCCTTTAGAGAATGACAGCACATTATGCATTCATTCATGTCACACTGATTAACTGCCTTGTTATAACTATCCACATGTTGTAATGAATTTCTTTAGCTTCTGTGACTCTAAAATGTAATATTCAGTATCAGAATGAACAAACAAATTATTCCATTTACAGCACTCTCTACATTCAGTGATCAGGACATGTTCATTGCTGGCAATGGCTGAAAAGACCAGGGGGTATATTTACTAAACTGCATGTTTGAAAAAGTGAAAATGTTGCATATAGCAACCAATCAGATTCTAGCTTTCATTTATTTAGAGTATTCTACAAAATGACAGCTAGAATCTGATTGGTTGCTATAGGCAACATCTCCACTTTTTCAAACCCGCAAATATACCCCAATGACTCGGTAAACTATATGGAGATTGTGATATCGTGAGTGCATACACACTACATGATCGGAAGGTGATTGGAACGAGATTATTAAACAGTAAGTCCAACCAAATGAAACCACAATCGGCACTTTGGAACAGCTGTCGTTCATCCTGTAAGTATACACACTTATGCGACATGTGGCTGAGCTGTCGTTTATCGGGTGATTGGCCCGATAATTTGCTGAAAAACCTCCAGTGTGTACCTAACCTTAGTCAAGCAGTGTAAGGCCCATTTGCAAAATATCTACTCGGTATCCACTTCTATGTGTTACAACTGTTGTGTTCTTTGCAGACTAGAGGAAAGTCTTAATGTGCGAGAGAGGGTATTCCAAAAAGTGGGTGCAGCCAGAAAAAGTCCTGTAACCGGGAATGGGAGGATGTGATAAGACTGGAAGAGAGAGACGCAGGTCTTGTGCAAAACGGAGGTGTCGAGTTGGGAGATATTTTGAGACAAGTGAGGAGATGTATGTCGGTGCAATTTTGTTGACCTCCTTGTATGTTAGTAGAACAATTTTATATTGGATTTGTTAAAATACAGGCAACCAATGTAGAGACTGACAGAGTGGCTCAGCAGAGGAAGAACGGTTTGCAAGGAAAAATCAATCTAGCCGCTGCCTGCAAAATAGACTGTAGGGGGCATATTCAATTGTAGGCGGAAACGCCAAAAATCCTGCGGTCCGCGCACGATTACCGTTATTACGGTAATCGTGCGCGGAAAAACAGTTAATACGGTAATTTACTTGCTGGATTTCAGCTCGCAGCTCCCTGAGCCGCGAGCTGAAATCCAGCTACAAATTACCGTATTAACGTATTAACTGTGTTTTTCCGCTCTGCGGAAAAACAATAATTGAATATGCCCCTAGGTGTTCAAGTCTGATTTTGGGAAGACCAGTAAGGAGGGATTTGCAATAGTCGATGCGGGAGATGATGAGTGCATGAATTAAGGTTTTTGCAGTGTCTTGTGTGAGATATGTGCAAATTCTGGAAATGTTTTTTAGATGTATGTAACATGATTTAGATGTAGAGTCGATGTGGGGAATAAATGATAGTTGTGAGTCAAGGATTACACCTAGGCAACGAGCTTGTGGGGTGGGATTTATGGTCATGTTATCAACAGAAATAGAAATGTCAGGCAGGAAGCTTCTGTTCTTGGGTGTGAATATTATTAATTCAGTTTTAGAAAGATTGAGTTTGAGTTGGCGAGAAGACATCCAAGATGAAATGGCAGAAAGACAATCAGTAACGCGAGACAACACAGATGGTGAAATATCAGGAGAGGATGGATACATTTGTGTATCATCAACATAGAGATGATACTGAAATCCAAAGGAGCTTATTAGTTTTCCAATAGAAGTGGTGTAGATAGAGAATAGCAGAGGACCTAGGACTGAGCCTTGTGGAACTCCAACTGATAAAAGAATCTGATAAATAATACAGATAAATAAATCTGGCATCAAAGTGACTACTACCCTTCTGGACTCGAAAAAGACATGCCCACACAAAACAGATCAAGGGATCCTCCAAACAAAATGACTAAGAGTCAGGTTGCTTAGAAAGGGGCAGTGACCTGTGGAAAATGAGCGGTAGCACTGTATTAGTCACAGAGTGCAATGCTCTCCTGCCCAAAAAATGTGAATCTTTAAAGGACTCACAGTCTGCCACAAAGTTACCTCACTAAAGCCCCCAATCGCTAATAAATATCATATAATAAAAATAAAAATCCGAGTCTTCTGGTCGGGAATATCTCGGACAAAGAAAATAACGAGAAAAAGGCATGTGCTCCTGTATATGCTAAGAGGGAATGGACAGGATGGAAAAAAAAGAAGAAAAAAGGTGAGGTCTGTGGGAGGGATTGAGGGGGCGTGGGCAATGGAGGAGGAAAATGGAGAGAGAGGCAGGCAAATGACCTATGGGAAAGGCAAAATGGCTGCCATCTATGATGGCAGGGACAAAATGGAGCTATAAGGAAGGGGGTGCCCCCATTAAGCAAGCCCTGGCCAGAAGAGTGCGTTGTATACTAATAAGCAAACACCTGCCAGAACAGTGGGTTGCACCACTTTATGGGTAGGCCATAGCCCTACACATTATAATCGGCCACCGCCATTGCAGTAGACCGTACTGTAAATAAGCAAAACCCTGCCAGAACAGTGGGTTGCACACTACTAAGCACACCCCTGCCAGAACAGTGGGTGGTATACTATTAAGCATATCCCGGCCAGAACAGTGGGTTGTCCATAGAAGTGTACCTCTGCCAAAACAGTAGTTCATTCACCAAGCAGACCCCTTACAAAACAGAGGATCGCCTTAACATGTTTGTCCCTGCCTGAACAGGGGACGATCATTGAAGCAGGAAAAAAGAGAAGAAAAGGCTGCGCTGCTTTGATAAAGTGCTAGTACAGCACGAAACGCGTTAGCTGGGTCTGCATTTGTTTCAAAGTTATCACCTTTTACTGCATCTATCCGTTTTACTGCATCTACACGACTGTTTAGGTGGAACGGATATTCTGCCTGTCTGGTTTCTAGCAAGCTCCTAAATCAGGCTACACACCATCTGGACTTACCCTTACCCGACGGACGCTCTGAGAAGCGATTGATATCATCAAATGAGCGCTCTATTTTTCTGGACTTGAAGCCAATACCGGTAAGCGATTAATTGCTTGTTCTAAACTAGATGTCTATCGTGGGATTCTTATTAGGAGCAACAACAAAGAGGCATTCGGCAGGGAATTATGAAACGCCTGATTACTATAACTTATATTAAGTTGAGCCTCGGTTGCCTGTGGATCCCGTTTGAATTGTTTATCTCTTCATACATGTTAGGAATTGGATCAATTATTTCGTTCAGGAGGAGGACTTGAGGATATTCCCTCTCTTATATTCCTATCGGTCATAATCTGATTTTTAGTACGGATAGATCTATTAGACTGGATAATTATTATGATTGAGGATACGTGCTATAGTGGTTGTTTTATTACTATTGATCAACTATTATACCTATTTTTATATAATTTTATTTGTATTGATGTGGATATGTGTTTGATTTTTTGTGATTATTAAATATGTTATTTTGAATAATAATCTTTTTTGCTTATTCTCATGTATTTGAGAGGTCCTCCAGAAACACATATATATCTATATTTACATTTATATTTGTAATGCATTTATCACCATTCCACATCGCAACCTTTTCTTCTCTTTTTTACTGCTTTTTGGTTATCACTTGGCTGTGCCATAGGCTTTAGACTTGCTGCAGTGGTTGGTGGTATTGGATTCTTATTCTTTTCAATTTATTTTTTATTATTAGTGTTGTTATCAATTTATTCTATAATTCTCTTCCGTGAGCGCTGGCTAAACCCTTTAGTGAGTATCTCTTTTTCTCTGTTTAAATCATTGAAGCAGCAACCACCCCCATAGTAAAAGGTAGTGTGTGGGGGTGGGGGGCGGTAACCAATATTAAGGTAAAAGACCCATAAAGACTCGGAGGCTCATAACTAATCAGGCCTTGATCCGAGGAAAAAATGGGAAAAATCCCTTCATGCCCTTGCTAAAAGCAACAAGCAGCCTGTGCGATGCACTTGGGATCAATGAATTTCTTGTAGGCATCCGCCTTCCATCACCCTAACAATTGCATAGCTGTGATGAAAGCACACCTATCAGCTACAGCAGTAGCTGCCCCAGTCTGAAAGGAGTTGGATGCTATATAGGGTTGGGTCTAAATCCATGAAATCCAAGGAGAGTTTGTATTGCTCATTAAATGAAATTTGTTGAGAGCGGTGGGGGGGTCGTAGCCAGATCCACCCATGTGGCACCCCTGTGGGGTTGAACCCCATCCAATTGAAAATACCATGGGACTGGGCGGAGGGCTGGGTTATCTGAAACTCTAAACTCCCGGCCAGGTGTAGACAGCAGCGGTAGGTGCCCCAAACCTATGCGAAAGGGCGCCAGAGGTCGAAGCCATTACACTCAATGGCCCGCTTAAAATTCCACATGCACCAAAATCATCATCAACATCAACATTTATTTATATAGCGCCAGCAAATTCCATAGCGCTTTATGTGTAACATTTCCTAGTAGACAAAAGCTGCATATCGACCGACAATAGGGGGTGATGAAAAGGGGGGTTATGGGGATGGTGAAGGATTTGAAGGTGTCCCTGAGCTGCACAAAACCCAGCTTCAATTGGGGTGACTGGGAAATGGGCTGGGGGGAGGGGGACCGGTGGCTAGGGCAGGTGAGGTGCAGCCACTACAATGTCTGTGTCTGTATTGGGGGGGGGGAATGGGGTCCACACTACCGCAAGATGGCCCCCTAGCTGGCTGCCCACTGCCCCCCTGCTGGGGTGAGAAAAGAGGGGGCCATACGTGTGACAAATGCAGTGGGGGTAAACACCCGCATAGGAGATCCCAAGAACATGGGTGGGGGGTTGGACCTCAAAATAGTTCATGCATTATGCCCATATGCTCCTGCTAATATTCATTATGGTAGATACATATATTTATTTTATTTTAAATATTTATTAATTTTTGTTTATTTTTCATTCATTTATTTGAAGGTGCAGCTAATATATGTGCTTAAAACTTATTGTGGGGACCCCATGGGTCTGGCAGGAAAACATGGTACATGCCACCAAACCCCCCCCCCCCCATATGCTGGAAACAGGAGGCAGACATAACACAGAGACCCAAGAGCTGAGCAGGCAGCCTGGAGAGTGAGCTACACCAGGCTGCTCGCAGTAAAGAAGGAGGAGGATGCAGGGGTCAGGGAGCCTGCGCGCACTCTCCCACCAGCCTGCACAAGTAGAAAAGGGAGAGAGTGACTGAAAAAACAAATATGAAATGGTTATGGGAGGAAGGGATGGGAGGGGGTTTGGGGTACCTGTCGGAACAGCCATGAAGGGTGGGGTGCTACAGAGAGGGTGGATGGAAATGAAAGGGCACTTCGGAGGGAGGAATGAAGGTGGGGGAGTATGGAAGGAGAAGCGGGGAGGGAGTTGTGGCATAGGTTAAATGACCTGGTAATGGCGCCGGGCAGGGGATGAAAATAAGTGTTTGAGGTAGAGGGAAAGCAAAAAACAGGAGAGGGGAGAAGGCTGGAGGAGAAGAGGAACAGAAAATGCAGATACAAGGTACGTTTTAACAATTAGAAAGAAGAAGTGCAGTGAGTGATACTGAGCCTTCTACCCACAGGTCCCAGTATTCGGTGCAGGAAACAAGAGGTTCGGCATCCACTGGGGCGCAAATATATAGGGAAGCCTGGGACCCTCCCTGTGGCTCTTATTGGCTGGGGATGCAGGAAACTTAATCCCGAATGGGTAATTGCATGACCTTCACCTAAACACGATTTTAAGTGCATTCGGCTTATGGTCTCTCTTGTTATAAGCAACATTCAGAATTTGCAGCCACAGACTGAGATAGAGAGAACACAGCAAAGTCCAGCACTTATGTACTTAAAAGTCAGTGGTCAAAATCCCGGTGAATATCCGGTTTTTCAGGAGACAGATAAGTAATAATCAAGTTCAAAGCTAAAGTGCAGTTTTTAGCAAGGATTAATCAGTGGTTATATTCACAGCCAAGGATTGAATCGCAGGTAATGGAAAGCAATGGCAGTGCCGTAACTAGACATTTTAGTGCCCTGGGCGAGACAGGGCACCGGCGCCCCCCATCTAAGTGGGAGTGGCATTTGCCACGTGGGTGTGGCCAACTTAAAGTGGGGTGTGTGGCTAACACTTTACTGAAATAATTCTGTTACACATATTTGCAAATGCATGATGTGTGTATATATATATATATATATATATATATATATATATATATATATATACACATATACACACACACACATACAGAGGTGAGATTCAAATAACTTAACAACCGTTTGTCTTCCTTGCCCCTCAAAACACTGCGATATGTAAAAAGGTGCTTTGGGCAATAGAGAACAATAAAATCTAATTTAAATAACTAGCATTTATTAAATATTCCTAAAGAAGGTGTTTGTTCCATTAAGTGTCATTAATTTACGAGAGAGAGAGAGAAACACCTCCCCTCAGATTATAACTATCATTTATTTAGTACGTGTTAGAAAATAGCTATAATCTTGTTGCTATGGGTAACGCATCCACTTTTTTTTTTTTATGTGTTCACTCTTTGTAATGCCCGGCATTTATGTAGTACAACAAAAGTACTTTGTAACTGTTGTTGCCTGAGTGACTTAATAGACAGTTTCTTTTAGGGGTTGCAGCATGTGGCATTTAAGGTACCTTAAAGAAAAAAAAGAGAGAGAGAGAGATAAAGAGAGAGAGAGAGAGATCTTTCATTCACTTACCCGCAGTGGAACGCATGTGCGTTTCACCAACAGGAAGTTCGGCATTTGGAACGCAAGTTTGCATTCCAAATGCCAAACTTCCTGTCAGTGGAAGATACGTTCCACTGCGGGTAAGTAAAAGCCTGTAGAAGGGGTGGGGAAGGGGTGTAAAACTCAAGTGCACCCATCCACGTCTAAATCAAGCTCTGTGCATCTCAAAATTACTTGTTTTTCTGCCGTATCTCTTGCTCCAACTACAGGCAGTGGTTATGACAGTCTCGTATGTATTTGCAATCAGGCATTATTAAAGAAAATTAAGTATATGGGCTGTAATCCATATAAATCAGATTATATAACTGTCTAGGAAAGTTCACAAAGTGAAAGGAAAACACTGGTTGCTATGGGTTATAGAATATTTGGACACATATATAGAGGTCTGGAGAAGTTGTATACAAGGTTTGACAACTCTTGCGTTCAACCTTACATGTGTATATTTGTCAGTACTTGTTATTGCTACTCTCACCTTGGTGTTGGAAATTTGCTGATGTGTTTTAAAAGTTCTAAAGACAGTTTTCTCCTTGGTACTGGAAATTTGCTAATGTGTGTGATAGAGGAATTAACCCCCAAGTTAGAGGCATGTATTCATACATGTAAAAACACTGATTGTGCAGAAATGTATAAGATAATGGAAATGCTAGCCTGGACTATTTGTAAAAGACAAACTAAAATATGAACAAAAGTAAGGCAATAAGGCAAACATAATACATTTTACTGGCAGTTTAAACTGCTATTCTGAGATACAAAGAATGCAAGACAATACAATTGGCAATTATTCTAACAAATCAATATTATATTTTAGACTTTGTTCCACTTCAAAACTATAATGTGTCAAATGATATAATGCATTAAAAAGAGACTAGGACGCAATGCAGAAAGATACCAGCATCTGGACATGGGAAGTAAGCTCTGAGGTGAAAGGTCCCTACCTTTAGGAGGTCAGACACTCCGCTGCCTTCCTCGTTACTTGCTCCCGAGCTCCCCCTTGCTCTCAGCTACTGTCTGATAGATAAGAGCTGTGCCGGAGGAATCTGAGGTATGCAGCACTCGGCACAGATAACATACAAGTCCTGTTGTGAGGAGGAATTAAATCAGCTGTTCTGATGCCACACCAATATTTTATTATCATTTCTTCTGACAAAGTACTGTGTCAGATGATGGCCGTTAAGGCAGACGGGTGACTGTTAATAGTGTATGTGTCTGCCAAGTCATGCCACTGGGTAAGGGACATCAGTCAGCAATGGGGATTACAGATTTTAAAGTACTAAAGAAAGGGAGCCGCCGCGAGATCAGGTGACCCTTTTTTTTTCTTTTTCTTTTTTTTTTTTTCTTTATTAACACTGCCGCACATTATTTTTTTTTTACTATGCCGGCGGGGAGGGGAAGGTAGCGGGCGGCTGCTGCGCCCTCTTGGGCTTGCGCCCGGGGCGACGGCACTGCCCGCACCACCCTAGTTACGGCTCTGAGCAATGGTCAGGGTTAAAAGCCAGGGTATGATACACAGGAGATGAATAAGCAATAGTCGTGTTCACAGCAGAGGTCTGATCAGGGGCTGGTTGGCAGACTTTAGCCCAGGGGGTAAGCACACAGCACTGTCCCATAAGTAGTGGCCCATCCTTAAAGGGTGGTTTACGGTACAATATATATTTATCAATATAAAAAGAGGTTATTTTAGTGTTGCTTAATCCAGCAATACTTTATTATAATTATAAATAAGTCTTGAATAAAATAAATAAATAATGCAACTAAAACTAACCTCACTTTATATTGCACTTTATTTTATATGTTCCGTCTCTCTACAGCACCTTTTTTTTTCTTTTACCAAGCCCATTTGCTTTAAAAACCTGATGTTTTTGCCATCAAAAGGGCTTGTTTTTGTTTTGCCCTATATGCTAACAGGGTTATTAATTGTTTTTGGGTTAACCTAAACGAAATTATATTTGGGGTGGTGCTGGGAGGAGGAGCAGAGGACTAGGTGTCAATCTGACACCCTGGCCCAGAGCCGGATTAAGGCTCTGGGGGGCCCAGGGCATTTTAGACAGGGAGCCTCTATGATGTAACATGGTTATCATTTTAGACAAATACACAGGCAATACTGTGTGCACTACAGTTAGGTGCACATAGTTCTGCCTTCACAAGCAGTACAGTGTGAAGCAAGACACACCTCCCAACTGTCCTAAGCGAGACAGTCCCCCAATTTCAGGACTGTCCCACCAGATTCAGGAAAATTGGCAGACTGTCCTGCTCTCTCCTACCTCTTCTTGTCACTGTCACCACTTGTGGCTGCTGGTTTCTTTAGCTCATTTGCCATTTGTTTGGATCCTGGAATATTGGAGGCCAAATTTTGAAAAAAAAATGGGTACATGAAATTTAGAAAACTCCAACCATTAATAGTATTCACATTTGATAAATAATCCTATTTCCCTCCAACTAACCCTGACATTAAATTAAAAGTATTCCCATTTAATAAATAAACCTGTTTCCCTCCCTCCAAACAGCCCCAGCAATAAATTAAATAGCATTTACGTTTAATAAATATAACCATTTCCCACAACCATCCCAGGCATTAAATAATTCAAAATCATTTTTAATAAATAGACCTCATTTTCCTCAAACAGCGCCACATTCAATTGATAGATCCCAAACCACCCCAGCCTTAAATTAAAGGTCCAATCACACCTTCTTAACCTCATAGGCCCCACTATTAAATTAAATTGCCCCACCATCACAACACAAATAAAATAGCAATACACACACAATACACTGGCCCCTCACTCACACACAAAATACACTGGCCCCTCAGTCACACAAACTACACTGGCCCCTCCCTCACACAAAATACACTGGCCCTCAGGGCCGGACTGGGACTAAAAATTAGCCCTGGCATTTAAAGCACACAGGCCCACGTGTTGTGGGCTCCATGCACTATATTGTTGCACACTGATGCTGGCGCAGTACAACATGATGTAGTATGAGTGTGTGTGTGGGGGGGGGGGTATTTATTTCTCCTAATGACCATCAACATTACATTATTAGCACCCCAATTACATCAATAAACACCATGACAATACATTATTAGTACCCAAATTACAGCAATAAATAACTCCCCACACACACTCATACTACATCAATCTTCTCCACATTACAGCAACCAGCATCACCCCCCACATTACAGCAACCGGCATCACCCCCCACATTACAGCATCCAGCATCACCCCCCACATTACAGCGTCCAGCATCACCCCCCACATTACAGCGTCCAGCATCACCCCCCACATTATAGCAACCGGCATCACCCCCCACATTACAGCGTCCAGCATCACCCCCCCCACATTATAGCAATACCCTCTCCTACTTATTAGCAATACTAAGCACCAAACACACTACAACATTGCCACCAGCACGCCACCCTATACTACAGCAATACCACCAATTATACAGACGCCACTGTAGGAAACAATGTTTTGCTTTTTTCAAATCTCCCACAAAATAGCAACAACGAACAGAGTACTTACACACATATAGGTAACAGGTACCCTTTTCCCTCAATTAAATAGTAATGGCAGAATTTTCATGAATCATTCCACATGAAATAAAACTAAAATATATCTAAAAAAAACCATAACTATTGAATGATCAGTTGAACCCACACGGCCACATTAAAAGTATTTCCATCTACAGCAAAATGTCAGAGAAAAATATTTTTGTTTTACTACAGTAATTGGATATGCGTCTTTTCTATTCATTTTAAATAACACAGTATATAAATTAAGGGGGATAGAGGAGGTGGGTGAGAAATAATTGGATGTGATCCATCAGTTTGATTAGATAGGAAACATTTAGATTATTTACCTGGAGGCGTCTACCCCCTTGACTTACAGGCAGGGCTGACAAGAGGAATTTTGGGCCCCGATACAGCAACTTCTTTGGGCTCCCGTCATATTCAACAATGAAAGACTTGCCTTTGGCAGAAGTTCATATGATGCTACACCGTAGTGTGCCCAGTTCATATTATGCCACATCGTAGTGCCCCACGGTCATATTATGCCACATAGTGTTACCCTCAATTCATATTTGGTCATGCAGAAGTGCCCACAAATCATATTATGGCATAGTAGTGCCCCCAAATCATTAGTAAAGCTCAGATAAAAACTCATTCACAAATAAAAATTGGTACAGCATATCAGATACTGAGTGTGAGTCCCAAGAGCAGCTTAATACATCATTTACAATACAAACAAAAATAGATATATTGACACAATTACAGATAAAATTTATGACAAGCAATGTTTTTTGCTCTTAATTAAAAATCTCTGTACAGATAAATATGCAAAAAACATTACAACGCAATAATCAGCAAAACATAGTGTTAAACATTAATGGATACGCTGTAGTGTCCCCAGTTCAAGAAAGGATGGTTAAAAACATATTGCACACGAGAAAATATATGAACTTACCTGATTATGGCATCCTGTGTTCTGTTCTCCTAGTGGGCGCGCTGGGCGAGGAGGGATCAGCAGCTGTCAGCTCAAACAGGCAGTCGGGAGCAGGAATAGAGGGCAGTGGTCGAAGCAGAAATTTAGGAGTGGGGGTATAGAAAATATAGGTGAATGGAGTATGAAGGCTTGTTTTTTGTTTTTTTTTTAACACTTGTCCCCTCTGTGCATTTTCATTCTTCATTACTACTTGTGTTTTATGATGGCTGCATCCCTGACATTCCCATTCTTAAGATGTCTCTCCCTTTACACTTTCTTTTACCTATGCCCCTGCACCATCTTCTCCTTTGTCCCTCTCACTTAACCCCCTGCACCACCTTCTCCGCTGGCTCTCACACATCTTCCTGTACCACCTACTCCCCTGGCTCTCTCACACGTCTTCCTGCACCCTCTACCCCCCCGGCTCTCTCACTCCTCTTCCTGCACCCCCTACCACCCTGGCTCTCTCATCCCCTCTCCCAGCGCACCCTTCCCCCTGGCTCTCTCACCCCCTCTCCTAGCACCCCCTGGCTCTCTCACCCCTCTCCCAGAACCCCCTTCCCCTTTGGCTCTCTCACCCCCTCTCCCAGCACCCCCTTCGGCTCTCTCACCCCCTCTCCCAGCACCACCTGGCTCTCACCCCCTTTCCCAGCACCCCCTTCGGCTCTCTCACCTCCTTTCCCAGCACCCCCTTCGGCTCTCTCACCCCCTCTCCCAGCACCCCCTGGCTCTCATCCCCTTTCCCAGCACCCCCTTCGGCTCTCTCACCCCCTCTCCCAGCACCATCTTCGGCTCTCTCACCCCCTCTCCCAGCACCCCCTGGCTCTCACCCCCTTTCCCAGCACCCCCTTCCGCTCTCTCACCCCCTTTCCCAGCACCCCCTTCGGCTCTCTCACCCCCTCTCCCAGCACCCCCTTCGGCTCTCTCACCCCCTCTCCCAGCACCCCCTGGCTCTCATCCCCTTTCCCAGCACCCCTTTCGGCTCTCTCACCCCCTCTCCCAGCACCATCTTCGGCTCTCTCACCCCCTCTCCCAGCACCCCCTGGCTCTCACCAACCTTTCCCAGCACCCCCTTCGGCTCTCTCACCCCCTTTCCCAGCACCCCCTTTGGCTCTCTCACCCCCTCTCCCAGCACCCCCTGGCTCTCACCCCCTTTCCCAGCACCCCCTGGCTCTCACCCCCGCGACCCCCCCCCCCCGAAAATCGCGGCACCCCCCCCCCCTCCACCCGAAAATCGCGTCACCCCCATCGACCCCCCCCCCGAAAATCGCGGCACCCCCGCGACCCCCCCCGAAAATCGCGGCACCCCCGCGACCCCCCCCCTCTTCAGTAAAAAAGAAAGCAAATTAAAAAAAAACAGGAAACTCACCACTCACCAGTGTAACTGGCTGCACAGCATAACGGGGGAGGGAGCTGGGGAGCGCGCAGCAGAGGTGGCTGGTTCCTGGAACCAGCCACCAAGAAGACAGGGGGAGTCGGGCCGGCCCATATAGCCATCGGCCCTTCTGGCATTTGCCAGAAGTGCCAGATGGCCAGTCCGGCCCTGCTGGCCCTTCACTCACACACAGGGCTGCCAAGAGGAATTCAGGGCCCCGGTACAACAAAATCATGGGGGTCCCCCTTATAGTCGAGCATGCAAGAAAATTTTTAGGTGCCGCAATTTTTTTAAGGGGTATGGTCATGCATTTGGGGGCGTGGCAAATGCACCATTGGGGCGTTGCTAACATCAAAATCACTAGGCTCTCAATTCGATGGAGCGTCACATATGACCAAACACTCATGACTTTCAGGACATCTAGCACCACAGTGTAGTATACAAAGAATGCAGTGTGAACACAGAGAGTTCAATCTTGGCCTGCACCTTACATTGGGCACAACACTCACCAAAAATTTTCATTGCCCCTACTAGAATCACAACATTTCACACACTGTGCTGCTCTCTCCTACCTGTTCTTCTCACTTTCTCCACCCGTGGCTTTCTCCACCTGTGGCTGCTGGTTTCTTTAGTTACGGCTTGTCCGAATCCTGGAATGTTGAAGGACCTATTTGGAAAAAAAATGGCTACATTTAGAAAATTACAGCCAGCCCCGGCGTTAAATCAATAGCACCCACGATTAATAATTAAGCCTTCCTCCAGCCCCAACATTAAAATAATAGTATTCACATTTAATAAATAAACCTATTCCCTTCCTGCAAACAGCAATACCTATTTCCCGCAATCATCACTGCCATTAAATAACTCAGTCACATTTAATAAATAGACCTCATTCTCCCTAAACTCACCCCCATATTCAATAGCCCCCAAACCACCCCATCTTAAATTAAGTCTCCACTATTAAATTGCCCCACCATCACCCTACAAACAAAATAGCGCCCATTAATTAGCCACCACCTACCTCACACACACTACATTGCAACAAGCCCCCTGTGCCATCACACTGTCACTCACCGGACTGTGAGTGCCATTTCTCCTGTGTTCAGGAACCGTGGCCGTCCGCCATCCTGAGGGTCTGCGTATGTGCAGCCCTTATGAAACCTTCAGTACCTGTTGCTTTTAATTGATTGGATGATCAGGCAACCCTCCCTATTTAAACCACCTGTGATCATTACCTGGTTGCCTGATCTTGGAGTCTCATTCCCCATGAGCCTCTGAAGGTGTTCCTGTGTTTCCTCGTGTATTCAGCTCCAGCTGATTCCTGTCTACTACGTTTGTGGTTTCCAGACCACTTCAACTCTTCTGTGTTCATCGTGCCTGCACTCAGCTGATTCCTATCTGCTACTGCTTCCGGATTCCAGTCCGCCTCAACTCTCCTGTGTTTAGCGTGCCTTCTCTCCGCTGCCTCCGTTACTACTGCCGGGTTCCAGACTGTCTCAACTCTCCTGTGTTCATCGTGTCAGCTCTCCACTGATTCCTATCTGCTACTGCTGCCGGATTACAGACCGTCTCTACTCTCCTGTGTTCAGCATGTCTCCCCTTCGCTGCCTTCGCTACTACTGCCGGATTCCAGATCGCCTCAACTCTCCTGTGTTCATCATGTTTCCAGTTTTACTTACTACTGCTTCCTGAGTATTGCTCCGTTGATTACCGGTTACCTTCCGTGCGCTGCACCAACCTGATTACCGCTTCCATCCTCCAGTGGCCTCTCCTCCTGCCGGCATTCAGCCGTTCAGGTATCCCTGCACGTCTCCTTGACAGCCTGCTCTCCTGAACCGCGGTATGCATACTTTCCATTGACTTTGCTATTGTATTGCATATCCGTCTGGACTGTGTTGTGTTCATCTCCGGAGTCTTCCATCTACTGAAGCTATTGTTACTATTGACTTTGTTTCCTATTACCTGGATCTCTATAGTGACTTTGTATACTTCAAGCAGCGCTTGTCAGTTATTATTGTATTGTGGTTATCATCGTGGGATCAGTTCCGTGTGCCCCGTGTATCCTCTGCATTCCATTCATCTCCTCGTCCCCCTCCTCACATATATATAGCAGTGGTACAACTTGCTGAACGCAGACCACTGACTCCTGTTTCTCATTGGCACCAGTTTCAAGTATCCTCTCACATAAGAAGTGGTACAACTTGCTGTACGCAGACCACTGACTTCCCCATTACCTACTTGCACCTGGAATCCATTCCTTCACTATAGACAGTGGTACAACTTGCTATACGCAGACCACTGACTTTCACTACCTCCTCTCTACTCCTGGACATTCCTCCTCACTATAGCAGTGGTACAACTTGCTGTACGCAGACCACTGACTCTCCTCACGTTTACGTGTCCATCTGGTTCCTCGTGTTCATACATCTAAGTCATTACCAGTTGCTGCTAGTCATAGACTTTCCTTGAGCATTCTCTCACCATCTGCTGATTCTCCTGTTCCGTTGTCACTCTGCTACCAGAGGACCATAGTACCAGCTATATTACTCTGGTAAGAAGTAAGAACATCATCTGGTGATATCCTGGGCAAAGACTCCTAGTGCCCGTGACACACACACACAATACTGTGCCCCTTCATCACAACTACACTGCGCCCTCCATGCTGCTTTCCCCCCATCTTTTTCACTCTGTGCCTCTCCCCTTTTTTTTTTTAATTAGTGCTGCTCCCCCTTTTTTTTAATTAGTGCTTCTCTCCCTTTTTTTAATTAGTGCTTCTCTCCCTTTTTTTTAATTAGTGCTTCTCTCCCTTTTTTTTAATTAGTGCTTCTCTCCAACTTTTTTTAATTAGTGCTTCTCCAACTTTTTTTCATTAGTGCTTATCTCCACTTTTTTTTTACTCCCTCTTCTTTATAGCACTGTCCCTTTCTGTTTCCCCCCTTGCCTCTCCGTTTCTTTACTTACCTTTTGTCAGCTTCCTTCTTTCCTTCTCTTCTCTTTTGTCTTCTCTTCTTTCCTCTGGTCTTGCCTGGCGCTCCTCACTGACTGACGGGCGTGACTTGATGACGTCACGCCCGGCAGTCAGTGTGAATGGAGAAGAGAGGAAGGAGGGACGCGGCGCCGATCACGTGAGTATGATTCTTTTTTTTTTTTTGTCCAAGCTCCCCCCACCAATGAAGGACCGAATCCCCCCCCCACAAACCCCCCCGCCCGCGTAAAAAATAATAATAAACAAATAAAAAAAAACATAAAATAGAAAAAAAAAGCCCAGGCCCAGGTAAAATGTACACGCCCCCCCTCCCCCCCGGTGGCCCTGCTCACACACAGTATACTGCCTCCTCACTAACACACAATACACTGGCCCCTCACTCACACAAAATACACTGCCCCCTCACTCATACAAAATACACTGGCCTCTCACTCACACACAATACAATGGCCCCTCACTCACACACAATACACTGGTCCCATACTCACATATACAATATGCTGCCACACAGACATACTATATTAATATACCCCCCCCCCCCCCCCCCCGCCGCACTTACCACTTACCTTTCTCCTCTGCAATCTTCAGACATGGGGCAGCATCTATCACGCGTCCCATGTGACAGCAATAGCCAGCGACAATTAGTGGAAGGGAGGGAGGGCGGTCGGCTGCGGATCTGCAGCAACGGGAGAAGGTGGCTGGTCCCGGAGGAGGGGCCAGCCACCAAGTAATTATTAGGGATAGCATTTTTTGGTCCAGTCTGTTATCAGACCCAGGGGCAGGCTGCCCTTCCCCCCCCCCCCCCCCCCCCCAGCCCAGCCCGCCCCTGGGTCTGATAATGCAGGGGAACTGGAAATGCTAGACACTGATCCAAGGGACTCAATAATCTGGCAAATTGTGTTTGCCGTTGCCAGATACTTATAGACCCAGCTGAATGTCCAGCAGCTGTAATGACATCACTACTTGTTAGGAAACCAATTGTTAATCTGTCCCAATCTGGAAGCTATTGTAACAAAGGTATTTGATTCACACCTTCTGGACAGTATTCTGTATAGACTTTTAACAACATAAGTAGCACTATGCTTTTGTACATGCACAGGAACTACTATTGCCATGGTTTGTGACACCCTGAATCATTCCCTCTTTCCCTGAGTCCTCCCACCAGCCAAGTCATTCAGGCTGATCACTAGCTTCACTTATCTCCCGATCTGTCTTTCTAATGATATGATTAACTTCATGTTGTTTTATCCCTTCTAACTCCAAAACTGAGGACACTCCTCTACAAAGGAGATGAAGATTGAATGAAATAAGGTGCTCAGACCCTAGTCAAACTCACCATCTTTGTATATGGCACTGGTGCAAGGGCATAAGGTGCCAGCTAGTGGTGGTTTCAGCCTTAGTACAGAGTTGGGTGCAGGTACTTTTATATTCTCAAAGTATCTTGAACCATGACTCTGTATACTGATGAGTCTTGTGGATCTTGTGCAAGCCTAATAGCTAAGAGGTACGTCTGACCTTTTTAAACCTCAACACTGGGAGAGAGGGAAGAGACACACCAACCAATGTTGTCAGTTGGCACTGTGCAGCTACACAAAGGCTCTCTTTTGTGTTGTGGGAAAAGGACAGGAAACAAAGCAATCTTCGCTTTAATATTTAATGAAAAGGAGTCACATTTACTGTCCCTGTTACATGAGGAAGAAGCCTTTTCCTGCTCAGCTTCAGTTTCCTTCCCCGGTGAAGATGCTATAATATGTGCACATATGTCATCTTCCAACTGCAAAAACAAGTCTCAGTGACACCAGAAGAGGTCCGATTGCTCAGCCTAAGTGCCACCTGGCTGGATCTCTTCCAATTTAGCTACCAATGTGTTTATAGCTTCTAAAGGAGGCAATGCTATAAATAGAAAGCCGGAAATTGGGAACAATGAGTAATGATGTTATGAGCAGGTAAGCTGAGGCTTTGAATGTAATGCCCAGGGCTTCAATACAAATGCTTGAAGTAGCTGTGATGTGTTCTGTTAAAAATACAGAACATGAACACTTAATGTATGGTGGTGGAAATGTTTGTGTGATAAGACATCAAAAGCAATATTAAAGTTATAATTACTAACAAGAAAAAATTATAAAACAATTGTTGTCCATTTGTCAGGTAAGGCTAGGTACAAACTACAGTGTTTTCAGCCGATGATTGTGTCAATCAGACAATAAACGACTGTTCGGCCCGATATTGCCTTAGTGTGTACAGTGAAACAATGACTGATGGTCGTTCCAAAACCAATGAAATCATTGATCAAGATTTTTAAACTGACTTTAAAATCTTGTTAAGCAATGGAACAACGTTGTTCCAATCCTGCAGTGTATACAACTCACGACCAGTTGTCCGACATTCTGCTGATAGTTCCTCTAGCAGCGACACCTTTCTGGGTGTGTATATTTTAGATGTTGTCTCTACATCTCCAACATGGTGCGGTGTCAACATGGCAATAGTGTTCTTTTAATGGAGAAGCAATAATAAATCATTTTTATATGTTTCATATCATCATTATTATCATCATCATTTATTTATATAGCGCCAGCAAACCACGCGCCCTCGGAATTGAAAACTAGGCAAAACGTCATTGTCATGTTGTCGAGTTTTGGATTCTATAAGTACCACTCTCCATGGCGATCCAGTGCCATTTCAAAGAGAGACACAGTAGCATGGTTCATGGCAGTCTCTAGTGCAGTTGGGCAGCGTCATAGCTAGAAAAGAAAGAGGTGGGGGAGAAGTGTTCTTCAAAGTCTACAGTGACATTCTACTGAGTTATAGCTCACACAGAAACAGGAGAGCTCCATTGCTCCATTGCTAATTGTCATTGCTGAAATAGAAATAATAGGGCTGGCAATTTTGTTCTAAATCTGCAGTCACATTGTACTGTGTTATATAGCTAACGCACAAACAGGAGATGTCCATTGCCCCATTGCTAATTGTCATTGCTGAAATAGAAATAATAGGGCTGGCAGTGTTCTTCAAAATCTACAGTCACATTTTACTTTGTTATCAAAATGTATTCACAGCAGTACACAGAATACCAGTAGCACCAAGCAGCTGCCTGCACCATTCACTATGATAGTAATCCCTCTACGTCATCTAGTAAGCCTATGTTAAAGTGCATAGTGTTTTTAAGTCAGGGAAACAAAAATGTAAAAAAAACACCTTTTAACTTGGTACAGAAAAAAAAACCTGTAATCCAGGCAAAGTTATCTGCTGAAAAAAATAAATTGCCAACATGCCTTTTTACACACGCAGTGGCAAGGAAAGAATGAGGCCTTCACCTTTCTCTATGAGTGCTAGTTTGCAACTGTCACTAAGACATCTTCTTGTAAGGTCAGTCATGAGCAAGCAAGACCTTGTCATTCTGACTCCAAAAGTGGTGTCCAAATACTTTTACGTGTAAAAGCCGAGCTGGAAGAAAACAGTAAGGCATTAGAGGAAAATGTATGTTCAGATTCAGAAATGACACAAATCCGGGAGGAAACTCTATCCATGTGTAAGCCTGACCTTTCTGATAGTGTACCCATTAAGAAGGCCCCTTTCAGCATTTCTGCAGATGTGTGCATGTGTAGCCGGTTATACACAAATTGAGGATGCCACTTTGGAATTGCAACAGGATGAGGGGGATATTTGTGTAACTGATGAGGCGCTAATGAGGATATTGATGACAATGATGTTGTTTGTGTAAGTTCTGCACCAGTGGAAGCAGTTCTTGCACGTGATAAGAAGAAGGCCAGTGCATGCCTGGACATAAGACTAAAAAACCACCTCTTATGTGTGGAACAATTTCTACCCAAATCCTAACAACAGTTGTCTAGCCACTTGCAGTGTTTGCAAATCCACAGTCAGTAGATGTAGGGATCTTAACCATCTAGGAACCTCTTCCACAGGGGCTGATTGGCCATTGGGCTTACCGGGAATTTTACCGGGAGGCCGGGGTCTAATGAGGCCGACTGTAAGGTGCTCGATAGGTTTTATTTTTTCATTACATTTTTTCCCCTTCAGCGGATGATGGCCGCAATCAGGGCCATCCTAACATTGGCAGATTAGGAGGAAAATGAGGGGTGCAGCGGAGGCCCCCCGGATAGGATGGGCAGCATCGTTGTGGCCGCGGAACCCTGCCCCCCCTTGCGTGGCCTCCTTCTTCTATCCAGTATTAAAGACAGGTCACATGGGACGCGCACCATGTGACAGGTGCCATCCCACGTGTACAGTGCTGGAAGCGCAGCTGGAATAAGGTAAGGGTAAGTGTAAGTGTGAGGGTGTTTTATGTCAATGTAATGGGGGTTAATGTAGTGTGTGTGTGTGCAGGGAGACTTATGTCAGTATAGTGTGTGTGTGTCTGCGTGTGCAGGGGGGCTTATGTCAGTATAGTGTGTGTGTGTGCAGGGGGGCTTGTGTCAGTATAGTGTGTGTGTGCAGGGGGGCTTATGTCAGTATAGTGTTTGTGTGCAGGGGGGCTTATGTCAGTATAGTGTGTGTGTGTATGTGTGCGCAGGGGGGCTAATGTCACTGTAATGGGGGTGAGGGCAAGGGGCCTATGTCACTGTAATGGGTGTGAGGGCAGGGGGCTTATGTCACTGTAATGGGTGTGAGGGCAGGGGGCTTATGTCACTGTAATGGGGGTGAGGGTAGGGGGGCTTAGGGCAATGGAATGGGGGTGAGGGCAGGGGGGCTTAGGGCAATGGAATGGGGGCGTGAGGTAGGTGATGACTAATGAGTGATGGTGGGGCAGTTTAATAGTGGGGGCCTATTAATTTAAGATGTGGAGGCAGGACTTTTCATTTAATGCTGCTTTGGGGCTATTAACTGAATGTGGGGCTGAGTTTGCAGAGGAGGGCTATTTATTAAATGTGTATACGAATAATTTAATGACGGGTGGTTTTGGGAAATGGTTATATTTAATAAACATACATGCTATTTATTGCTGGCCTGTTTGGAGGTAGGGAAATAGGTTAATTTATTAAATGGGAATACTCTTATTTGAATGGGGCTGGAGGGAGGCCTAATTATTAAACTTGTATGCTATTGATTTAACGCCGGGGCTGGTTGGAGTTTTCTTAATTTAATGTACCCATTTTTTTTCCAGATAGGACTCTCAACATTACAAGATCCAGACAAGCAGCAACTGAAAGACACCAGCAGTCACAGGTAGGGAAAGCGACAAGAACAGAACACACATACTCGGGTACATACAGTGGGCGCACACACATACAGGGACAGACACAGTGGGTACACACACATACTGGGCCCCGCCTACCATTTTTTGGCCCCGCCCACATGAGGCCACTTTCAGACTTTTTCCCAGGGCCACTTTAAGTTCCCAATCCGCCCCTGCTCATCCATGTTACGCCATTTGAAGCGAGTTCATGGCAAGCTGTTGGGAAAATCGGAAACTTATGCTAAAAAAATAACAACAACAAGTCCAGCATCAGCTAGGTCTCTTCTCTCAGCTAGATCCCGACACCTGCAATCTACATCCACAACACCTTCCTCATCAATATCCTCAGTAGCGATCGGAGTTAGTCCTGCATCCAAGTTGCTAACTAGATGACTCCTCTACTATCCTGGATTCCTCAGAAGAAATCTTCAGCGTTAGTCCCACTGCTGCTGCTGGGGGTGGATCTTCATCCCAGAAGCAGACCAAGAAGAAGACTACTAGTAGTTTACAACAATTGACTGTTAAACAATCCTTTGCAAGAGGAAGCAAGTATGAAAGCTGTCACCCAGTTGCAAAGCGGATCACAGTCGCCATGGCGACTATGATAGTATTAGATCTGCGTCCAATATCCACTATTAATACAGCTGGTTTTAGACAGTTACTTGGGGTCCTGTGCTCCCGTTACCAAATTCCATAACGACACCATTTTACTAGAAAAGCTATTCCTCACCTCTACCAAAAGGACCCCCTCTCCCCCACCCCGGAAAAAAAAATGAATGAAGAAAAAAAAGTAAAAAAATACCCGCAGCGCCGCGCCCCCCGGGACCCAGCGCCCCAGGCTGCAGCCTGGTCAGCCTAGTGGTTGATCAGGCCCTGACCTTATTGGACATTTCTATATACTCTTTGCAATATACAGATACTGCAGTATTATCCTTGATACATTTATATGGACCTTATTTTGACATCATGGTCTATATTTATATGCATATGCTAATAAAGGAATACTTATTCAGAATTGTTGTATACTCCATGATATACTATCTGCCATTAGGTTTATGTGTCAGTTTTGATACATCATAATATAATACAGTATTGTTGCTATTTTATAATAAATATTTATATTGTACACATGTCGGTTTGATCTTCTCAGTTTAACACTTATATTTATTATATATTATATATAATATTATTGTTTCTGGTGGTGATTTTTGCGCTGATGTTTTTTTTATATGTTCTGATTATTGTGGGTGTGCCGATATCCATATTCAGCTGCAGTTCCCCTCCAGGCATATTTTTGTTTTTGTATTTCAAGCGCCTGATATTCTGTCTTTTTTCATGGCCTCCTCTGTATTATTCTTCTGAAGCGCAGTGTATCTCACGTATACAAGCTCTCTTAAATCCGGGATCTCATCCGGTGGGTCACGTTTTAACTAAAATATGTTCTCCTCAACTGCGTCTATATATTAGTTTAAATCTCTGTTCAATGCAAAGTATTCCAACATGACAGATTCCATGCTGCCCATGTGTTCCGTGTCACAGTCTGTCTGAAGCAGATGTAATGCCACTCCAGTTGTAATATCCATTCCTGTGTCTACATAAGTTTGGCAGTTCAGGGATGAGAGGGAGGTATCCACAGAGGAGAAGGCGATTAAAGCAGACATGGTTTAATAATGTAGAGTTCATTGACAGAACTGTTAGGCTTAAGGCAGCTAAGCTATTGGTAGCTTGTTTTCTGGGGGCCCAAATAAACCAAGCACTTCAGCCACAAAAGTGGCACTGATTGTCCCTGGAGTGCTTGATTTGTTACACTGTACATGTCCTTTTCAATATCTTACAAAAGTGGTGCAAAATTCCATTTGCACCACTTTTCTTCCACTGCTGTGTGGCAATGTTTCCTAGATGTGCTATGAACTGCCATGTGTTTATGTAGTTGCTCTTTCGCTTAGCATCCAGCCACCTCTCTGCAGTCTTTGTCCGAAAATGTATGAAAATAATATTGTGACCTGTGAGGTGTTCAAAATTGCCTGGAAATTACTTGAATAGTGCTATTGAGGTTAAAAATAATGTAGGAACAAAAAAAGAGCAAAATTATGTGATTTTAGCATATTTTAGCTATTTTTTCTACAAAATACAGATCCAAAACCAAAACTAAAACCAAAACACGCAAGGGCTGTTTTGCCAAAACCAAAACACGAAGTTAATCCAGATCCAAAACCAAAACACGGGGGTCATCTCTATTAAGAACACATGTTTTCCTCTACCACTGTATATTTCATCATCATCATCATCATCAACATTTATTTATATAGCGCCAGCAAATTCCGTAGCGCTTTACAATTGGGAACAAACATTAATAAGACAATACTAGGTAATACATACAGACAGAGAGGTAAGAGAACCCTGCTCGAAAGCTTACAATCAATAGGACAATGGGAGTTAGAAACACACGGGCATGTGCTACATCATATTGCACAATGGACCAGCCAGACTGCAAAGGTAAAAGTACTGAGTGGGCTATGTGTGTTGCAATGTTGGTCAGAAGGTTGTTGGCTTGCGTTAGCAGTGTAGAGGATGGTAATAGGGTAATCTAGGGAAATTAAGATGATGGTTGAGAAATATCATAACCTTGTCTGAAGAGGTGGGTTTTCAGTGAACACTTGAAGGTTTGAAGACTAGAGGAAAGTCTTACTGTGCGTGGGAGGGAATTCCACAAAGTAGGTGCAGCCCGGAAAAAATCCTGTAACCGAGAATGGGAGGATGTGATGAGAGTGGAGGAGAGACGTAGATCTTGTGCAGAACGGAGGTGTCGAGTAGGGAGATATTTCGAGACAAGTGAGGAAATGTATGTCGGTGCAATTTTGTTGATGGCCTTGTATGTTAGTAGAAGAATTTTATATTGGATTCGTTGAAATACAGGCAGCCAATGTAGAGACTGACAGAGTGGCTCAGCAGAGGAATAACAGTTTGTAAGGAAAATCAGGTTAGCCGCTGCATGCAAAATAGATTGTAGGTCAAGTCTGACTTTGGGAAGACCAGTAAGGAGGGAATTGCAATAGTCAATGCGGGAGATGATGAGTGTGTGGTACCCCAAAGCCCTGTTGAACAGCACAGAGGAGTGCATAAACGCTTTTAAAATGCAGGGCTACAAGGGGTTAATTGTGCTCCTGAAAACTTGTGCCCAGGAGTGATTGACAGGTGGAGGATGAAGGCCCTGATTGGCTGGGGGAGTAACAGGAAGAGGATGTGCAGGAAGGAGGAGAGAGAGAGAGAGAGAGAGAGAGAGAGAGCAGCATGGTAGAAGGAACAAGGGGGAGGATGTGCAGCCGAGCAGAGAGAAGATAAGCTGCTGCCAGAACTGTGACATTGCCAGCAAAGCGGACGGAGAACAGCTGGGGACACGCAGCAGGGCGCCAAAGACAATCTCCACTAACTGCAGAACCGTCTCCAGGTAAAACCCTAGCCTGCAGTGTATTGCACACACCCCAGTGATGAGAGAATCTATCCAAAACTGACATTGCATTCTTGTACAAGG